>NW_028147748.1:0-5001 GCF_008360975.1 Lichenostomus cassidix
CCTTCCCTTCCCGAAGCTTGCCTTCCTGAAGCTTGCCTTCCCTAAACCTCCCTTCCCTAATGTTGCCTAAGCTTCCCTTCCCCAAGCTTCCCTTCTCTGAGCTTCAGTGCCAAGCTGTGGGCCCAAGCCTTTGCCGCAGCCACGGGAAAAAATGGCCAGCCTTGTGCCCAGCAGGGGTCCGGCACTCTCAGCACTGCAGGCACCCAGAGGCAGCGCCTGCCCTGCCCAGCACCTCTCCTGCCCCGGGCAGCCCCACGGAGGCCCAGCAGGCACATGCTGGTGCTGCAGAAGAGGAGGTGGAGGAGGAGGAGTAAGAGGAGCAGGAGGAGGAGGAAGGAGGAGACCCTTGAAACTCGGGTTGCACAGGGAGAAAGGGCCCCAGGTTCTCCTGCTTTCATTGAGGAGGTGCCATCAGCAGGGACACAGAGCCCTGTCCCTGCCCCTCACAGCCCCCCAGAGGAGCCAGCCAGAGGAGCAGAGGCACCTGGAGCCCAGCATGTGCCCCGAGAAGTCGGTAACTACCAAGAACACTTGGACTGGGAAGAGTACAACTGGCCAAGAGCTTTCTGGAGAGCACGGCTCCATTGCCCAGGAGGTGTCCACAGGCACCAAAGGGAAGAGACCATCGGTGCAGTCCGGCTGGGGGGACACCAGTGACCAAGAGGTGGCATGGGACGGCCGAGGAGATGCAAGCGCCTGGGGCGTGGGGCCCAAGGCTTGCAGCGGGACGACGACGAGTAGGAAGAGGACAAGTGGGACGATGTGAGCCTCCTGGAACTCCTTGAGAAAGAAACAGAAGCCAGGGAGCAAAGACCAGTAGTTCTTTCAGTAGGTGAGCTCCCCATGTCCTTCTCGTTAGAGGCTCGGCTTGACCTCCTGTCACTAGAGTCGGGCACCCAAGTGCCCCAGGAGAGCTGCCGTGGCAGCAGCAAGCATCTCCCGGGACTCGTCTGTGCCGGAGCTGTGAGCCATGCAGCAGGACAAGGCAAGGCCCAACTCACAGTCCCCCAGCCCCTGGCCTGCCCCGCTGGCAGCCCAGGCCAGCCGTGAGCAGCAGCAGCAGGAGGCAGAGAGGGGTTCGGTCGTGGCACAGCGAGAGAGCGAGGAGGGAGCCTTGGCTGGGGAGCTGGAGCTTCCCCAGTGGGACCATGGGGAAGAGCCAGAGATCTCCTCTGGAGAAATACAGCAAGAAGAGACCCCAGGGGCAGCCTGTGCTGAGCTGGAGCCGATCCAGGAAATCTCCAGCTGGGAAGATGCGAGCATCCAGGCCGCGGGGCCCAAAGCTTGCAGAGGGAGGACGACGAGTGGGAAGAGGACGAGTGAGACGATGTGAGCATCCTGGAACTCCTCGAGGAAGAAGCAGGATCCAGGGAGCAAAGAGCAGTGGTTTTGACAATAGGTGGCCTCACCGTGTCCTTCCCGTGGGAGGCTTGGGACTCTCACCAGTGTCGCACCCCCAAGTGCCGCTCTGGGCCACGCTTGCCCTTCTGGAAGCCCGAGCCGCCGTGGCACACGCGGCCTCTCCCGCCCTGGCCCAGCAGGTGCCCGAGGCAGGGGCCGAGAGCCCGCAGCCTGCCCCGCACAGCCCTCCCCCAGCCCCGGGGCAGCCCAGCCGGGAGCCCAGGCCCTCAGGCAGCAGCCGATTCCCCACAAGAAGCGTCCCTCGCGCTTCGGGCGGGCGCTGAGGGGGCTGCGGGGGCTGTTCCGCTGCCCCTGCCCGGCGGCACCGCCGGAGGATTAGCGCCCGCGGCCAGCCCCGGGCCGGGCCTGCAGGTGGTGGCTGGGCCAGAGTGCCCGGCGCCATGAGAGAGCCGCACGGGCGGCCTTGGCCTGGCCGTGGCCCTGTGGTCTGAGCCGGCCCCAGCTGCTTCCGAGCATCCCCAGGGCTGTCCCCAAGGCCAAGTGGTGCCCGAGAGTGTGGTGGCCCAAAAGCAGCACCCATGGGGGACGCTTTGGTGCCTGTGCCTGAAGTAAGGAGCAAAGGAGATTTTGCTTAGAAACTTGGTCCACTTGGTCCACTCTCAATTGCATCCAAAATCCAGCAGTTTCTCACAGGCATTTTGCATCATTTGAATAAGCGGGTCACAACAAGGGGCTGGAATCCTTTCCCTTTGCCTTGCCTTTTCTGTCCCGGGGCTGCTCCATGCCACTTGCTGTGCCTGCGCCTGTTGCAGGGGGGCCGAGGGTGGCCCCTTGCAACACGGGCGCCTTGTGTCAGGGCCCTTGCTCTGTGATGCGGGACATGACGGTGCCAAAGGCCCTTGTGACATCAGAGAGCCCCGCCCTGGCTGAGGGTAACCAAGGGGCACTGCAGGGCTCTGCCGTGGCCAGTGCCAGGAGAGTCGCTGTGGCAGCAGCAAGCAGCTCCAGGGACTCGTCTGTGCCGGAGGTGTGAGCCATGGAGGAGAACAAGGCAAGGCCCCCCAGCCTCTTGCCCAGCTGCCTGGGAGAGCAGGCGCTCAGCAGGCAGTGGCTGGGGGCAATGGGCAGCTCGGTCCCGCCACTGGCAGAGACTGAGGACGAGGAGGAAGGAGCCTTTGTCCCCATGCACCAAGACTGGGAATACGATGTGGAGGAAGAGCTTTCCTCACCGGCAGATGGCAGCGACCGAGAGCTTTGCCTGGGGGAAGAAGCGACCATGAGAGAGTTTCAGCTATGGCAGGCGGAAATGACAATCCAAAAAGTTTCCCCCTGGGGAGCTGTGAGACACCAGGAGTGGCAGCAGTGGGAGGGAGGCGTGACAGTGCAGTGGGCAGATGGGACACAGCAGCGGCTGTGCCAGTGGGCACAAAGGGTCACAGTGCAGGAGCTGTACCAGTGGCATGAAGAGGAGGAGGACAGATGCCCAGAGTTGTCCCCGTGGGAAGAAGAGGAGCCAGGTCTAGAGGTGTGCCAGTGGGAAGGGGAGGGATTCCAGGAAGTGTCTCCTTTGGAAAAGGCTTTGCCAGGCCGTGTGCATACATAGCCATGGGAAGAGGACAAGAGAGAGCCTGATTTGTCCGAAGCAGGAGACAAGAACCACCAGGAGCTATCCCAAGAGGACAGTGTCCAAGGGGTGTCCCGTTAGGAAAAAGACAGGGGTGAGCCAAAGCTGTTGCGGGGGGAAGAAAGCGTGAGCAGCCTGGCAGGGCTGTGCCACCGGGGAGAAGGCGTCAGTGCCAAGCTCCGTGGCCAAGCCTAGGTCGCAGAGAAGGACGAGGATGGCCAGCCTTGTGCCCAGCTCTCTCAGCACTGCAGGCACCCAGGGGGCAGCAGGCACCCAGCACCTCTCCTGCCCAGGGCAGCCCCACAGAGGCCGTGCCGGCAGAGGCTGCTGCCGCAGCCGGAGCTGCTGAGGAGGAAGAGGAGGAGGAGGAGGAGGAGGAGGAGCCCCGCGAACCTCTTGCCGCTCAGGGGAAAAAGGCCCCAGGTTCTCTTGCTCTTAGTGAGGAGGTGCCATCGGCAGGGACAGAGAGCCCTGTCCCTGCCCCACACAGCCCCCCAAGCTGCAGCCAGCCACAGGATCAGAGGCACCTGGAGCCCAGCATGTCCCCCGAGAAGGCGCTAACTACCAAGAACAATCCGACTGGGAAGAGTACACTGGCCAAGAGCTTTCTGGAGAGCAAGGCTCCATTGCCTAGGAGGTGTCCAAAGGCATCAAAGAGAGCAGACTCTCGGTGCAGTGCGGCTGGCATGGCATGGCTGGGAAGATGTGAGTGTCCAGGCCGTGGGGCCCAAGGCCTCGTGCTGGGAGGACGACAAGAGGGATGAGGACGTGTGGGACTACGTCAGCCTCCTGGAACTTCTCGAGGAAGAAGCAGGATCCAGGGAGGAAAGACCAGTAGTTTTCACAATAAGTGGCCTCACCGTGTCCTTCCCGTGGGAGGCTTGGGACTCTCACCAGTGTCGCACCCCCGAGTGCCGCTCTGGGCCACGCTTGCCCTTCTGGAAGCCCGAGCCGCCGTGGCACACGCGGCCTCTCCCGCCCTGGCCCAGCAGGTGCCCGAGGCAGGGCCCGAGAGCCCGCAGCCTGCCCCGCACAGCCTCCCCCAGCCCCGGGGCAGCCCAGCCGGGAGCCCAGGCCCTCAGGCAGCAGCCGATTCCCCACAGGAAGTGTCCCTCGCGCTTCGGGCGGGCGCTGAGGGGGCTGCGGGGGCTGTTCCGCTGCCCCTGCCCAGCGACAGCGCCAGAGGATTCTTTTCTCTTTTCTTTTCTTTTCTTTTCTTTTCTTTTCTTTTCTTTTCTTTTCTTTTCTTTTCTTTTCTTTTCTTTTCTTTTCTTTTCCTTTCCTTTCCTTTCCTTTCCTTTCCTTTCCTTTCCTTTCCTTTCCTTTCCTTTCTTTTCCTTTCTTTTCTTTTCCTTTCTTTTCTTTTCCTTTCTTTTCTTTTCCTTTCTTTTCCATTTTTTTCCTTTCTCCTCTCTTTGTTCTTTACCTTTTGTTTATTCTTCTTGTTTACCTTTCTTTACATTTCGTTTCTTTTTTCTTTCCCTTTCCTCTCCTTTCCTTTCTTTTCTTTTCATTTTTCTTTTCCTCTCTTTTTCTTTATTTTACTTTGTTTCCCATTTTTTACCTTTCTCCTCTGTTTGTTCTTTACCTTTTGTTTACTTTTCTTGTTTACCTTTCTTTACTTTTCATTTCTTTTGTCTTGCCATTTCCTTCCCTTCCCGAAGCTTGCCTTCCCTTCCCGAAGCTTGCCTTCCGTTCCCGAAGCTTGCCTTCCCTTCCCTTCCCTTCGTGAAGCTTGCCTTCCCTTCCCTAAGCTTGCCTTCGCTTCCCTTCCCTACGCTTGCCTTTCCTTAACTTGCCTTCGCTTGCTTTCCCTAAGCTTGCCATCCCTTCCCTAAGCTTGCCTTGCCTTCCCTACGCTTGCCTTCCCTAAGCTTGCCTTCCCTTCCCTTCCGTAAGCTTGCCTTCCCTAAGCTTGCCTTCCCATCCCTTAGCTTGCCTTCCCTACGCTTGCCTTCCCTAAGCTTGCCTTCCCTTTCCTAACCTTGCCTAAGCTTGCCTAACTTGCCTTCCCT
>NW_028147749.1:0-4529 GCF_008360975.1 Lichenostomus cassidix
ACTGCCACACACATTATTGTGGGGAGCACATGGGGCACAGGCCATAGGAAGGAATGGGAGTGAGCAGCTGCAGGGGAGCTCCGAGGCAGAGCAGGTTCAGGGTACTCCAAGCAGGACAGATGCTCAGGCAGCACCTCATGGACTGTGTAGGTAGAGAAGGAAGGCAGAGAGGTTTTACATCGTAAGCAAATTATGCAGTCATAGGAACCCTTGGCTGCTGAACCAAAGACTGGAAGCACATGATGCTGTTCCTGTCAGAAGGAATATAAAAAATCCAAGAGTGCCCCAGGCGGAATCACCTGTCTCCTTGCATTCCAATTAGTTATGGCCACACTGACACATCCTTGCCCCCAGGAAAACTGGGATCTCTCTACCAGCACTCTGAACAATGGTCCGTGAGGGATTGGGAATGAGATGAAGCCAGGAAATGCAAAGTCATTGCAGACAGAATCAGCAGCTTGTGCCATATCATTCCATGAGATCCTTCCACCCCTTAGGATCATGCAGGAAATTTGTCACTTAGGCAAATTAGGACTCTGGGCCCTGAGGCACTGTGGGGCCAGGATAAAAGGCAGGCTAAGCGGTGGCTCTCTCAACCACTTCTGTCACCTCCTTCTCCTTGGGAACCAGGTGAGTTACAAGCCCCTTTCTCCTCCAGCCCTCTCTAGGACAGGGGATGAGCTTTGCAGGCCTTGTTCCTGCTCCTTGTTCTTCTGGGGCTGTTCTCCCATGGTGGTCATGTGGGCAGAGGGGTGTCCGTGTGTTCTGGCCACAGGCTGAGGCTGGGCTGAGGTGCTTCTTTTCATGCAGCTTAGGCAGGAGCACGGCTGGGCCTGGCTGAGCTCTGCAGAAGCGTGCTGGGCTCAGGCAAAGGATGCCCAGGTTGGGCTACACAGGCTGGGCAAGCTGGGCAAGCTGCAGGGGCCTTGTGTGTCTGGGGGTGCCTTGCGGGCTGTGTCTCAGGTGTGCATGTGCTCTGCTTCCTCCCTGCCCTCCGTGCCAGGTGCAGCGCCAGGCTCCAGACATGTCCTGCCCTGAGAAGTGCCAGCAGTGCCAGCCCTGCAACCCTTGCTGCCAGCCCTGCGGCCCCTGCCCGCTGGCCAACAGCTGCAATGAGTGCTGTGTCAGGCAGTGCCAGAGCTCCACCGTCATCATTGAGCCTCCTGCTGTGCTGGTGACCCTGCCCGGCCCCATCCTCAGCTCCTTCCCACAGAACACCGTGGTGGGATCCTCCACCTCGGCTGCCGTTGGCAGCATCCTCAGCTCTGAAGGAGTGCCCATCAGCTCCGGGGGCTTTGACATCTCCTGCATCACCCGCGGCTATGGGGAAAGATGTTGTCGTCCCTGCTAAACATGCTGCTGCCAACATCCTTGGGCAACAACCTGCAACACCTCAGAATGTGGTGCTGGAATGAAAACAGAACTTCAAGACATTGGATTTAGACCTATGGCTATTTTTTCTATCTTCTCCTCTCCTTCATCTCTTTCCTTCCTTTCCCTGCCAACAGCACCCAATGCCAGTCTAGTGGGACCTGTTGGCATCCTTCCCTCTGCAGGCCAGGCACTTGGACATCCCCATGGCATCTTAATGGCTGTTCCTGGTACACTCTGTGAGCCTCCTCCTTTTCTTCTTTAGACTCAATAAACTTGGTTTTGCATTCAAGCCTTTGTCTCTGCTTTCTCCTTCCTTCTGGGCCAACTCTTCCAGTTTGCTCATTGGCAAAAGCGGAAGAAGCACAGTGTTGGGATCCCTGCAGTGCAATTTTCTTTGTGACCTTTCTCTTGGAGCTGACAAAGATGTGCCTCACTGTGTGGGTGGTGAATCACTTTCATAAATTGCTCAGAAAAGTTTTGGATGCTTCAAAGCTGGAAGTGCGCAAGACCAGAATGGACACAGCTTTGAGCAACCTGGTTCAGTGCGTGGCAACAGTGCATATCTCTTGAGGGCAGGAGGAGCAGAAATATATGGTCTTCAAGTTCCCTTCCAGCCCAAAACATTTCTTTATGCAATATGCTTTCACAGAGGCATCGCCTGTGTGACAAATGTGCTCAGAGTTGGGCAGTGCGGATTCCCCAGTGAACAAAATTGGATCTGATCATATCACACCTGGGGAGAGAATTTTCTCCTAGAGTCCTCTCCTGTAGCCTTATTTACACAGCTTGCCTTCATGAGAAACCATTACGTGTGAGGAAGCCCTACTTCCCGGGAAATGGCCAGACATCTCTTCCTGGTGGAAGTGGTAATACATTTTGTTTGTTTGTTTGTTTACTTCTGCACACATAAACCTTCATTCTTTGGCCAACTGCCTTATATTTAGCTTCAAGTTGTCTTCTGTTTTCCCTTCTTTATCCGACTGAGAAAGGGAAATGATTGAGTGGTTTGCAGGCACCATCTGTCCAGCCAAGGTCAACCAAGCAGAGCTGGCAAACAAACACAGGGAAAGAGCAGCAATGAGCTGGAGAAGTGGGCAATGACAGTTTATTAGAAGAGCGGAATTGAGACCTCAGCAGATATCTGATGGCCCTGACCCACAGCAAGAATGGGCCAGGAAAAGATGCTGCACATGAAAACTCATATGATGTCACAGAGAGATGAGGGAGAGAGGTGCATCTATCCTGGACGGAATAGAGTGATGCCTTGAATGGCTTGCTACAAACAAACCCACAGGAATGACACAGGTTCACGTCACCTGCCTGCATGGAATGCCACCAGACCATGATCTGGACATTCTGCTTGCACTGCCATGTTTATATCCTGGAAATGCTCGGGGCTCTCATCCGAGCCAATATAGAATCCCTCAGATAGAAACGCCTGTGGAATTAGCCAGGAAATAAAGGGGTCACCAGTGCAGGAAACCAGGACACAGCCCCTACCATTACCTGGGATGGTTCACATTGGCCATGAGCTGGTCAGAAAATTATTACTTCCACCAAGGTGCCGCTGGGCTTGAGGCAGTGCAGGACTGCTATAAAAGGCAGCCCAAGTCCCTGCTCCCTCATCCACTTCTCTCACCTCCTCCTCCTCCTCCTCAGGAATAAGGTGAGTGGGAAGCTTCTTCTCCTCCTGCTCCTGCTTCAAGACCAGCTCTTTCCTGGCTGTAGGTCTCAGCTGACAGGGGCTGTTGGAGCCCAGGGCTGGGAGCTGCTTGTGCTGGGAGAGGGCAGGGGAGAGAAGGTCTTGTGCAGAGAGAGGCTGGGACTTGGCTGAGGTGGCTGCTGGGCTTGGAGCTGGGCAGTGCAATGGGGGCCAGGAGGTGCCTTGGCTGCAGGGTGCTTGGCAGCAGTGCTGCTTCTCATGTGTTTGTGCTTTCTGCTTCTCCTGCCTTCCATGCCAGGTGCACCTGTGACCCCGAGCCATGTCCTGCAACCCTTGCTGCCAGCCCTGCGGCCCCTGCCCGCTGGCCAACAGCTGCAATGAGTGCTGTGTCAGGCAGTGCCAGAGCTCCAACGTTGCCATCCAGCCCTCCCCCGTGGTGGTGACCCTGCCTGGCCCCATCCTCAGCTCCTTCCCACAGAACACCGTGGTGGGATCCTCTACCTCTGCTGCCGTTGGCAACATCCTCAGCTGTGGTGGAGTTCCCATCAACTCTGGGGGCTTCGACATCTCCTGCATCACCAACTGCTATGGTGGAAGATGTTGTCCCCCCTGCTAAATCTGCTGCCAACCTCCTCGGGCAAGAACTTCCGTGACCTCAGCACGTGGAGCTGCACTGAAGATGGATCTTTGGAACAATGTATTGATGCCCCTGGTTTTCTCTTGTTTCCTTCCACTCTCTTCCCTGACCTTCCTTTCCTGCCATCACTCTCCCCTGCCAGCCTAGTGGGACCTCTTGGCCTGCCTCCCTACCTGCCTCCCTCTGCAGGCCAGGCAGATGGACACCTCCACTGCATCTTTGTGGCTGCTCTGAGTTCTCTCTGAGAACCACGTGCTTTTCTTCTTAAGACTCAATAAAGTTGTTTTGCATCCATACCTGGGCCTCTGAGTTCTCCTTCCTTCTGTGGGAATTCTTCCACTGAGCTCAGGGCAAAAGGTGGAGGAAGCACCAGCTGGGACCCTCTGCACTGGATTTGAATTTGTGCCTTTTCCATTGGAGCTCACAAACAAATCCCTTGCTTCTCCAAAGTAGTGACCATCAGGAGAAGATGATGCCAAAAGATCCCAGGAGTGGGAATGAGAAACAGCAATGCCTGGGCATAGTCCACACCCTCCTCTCTTCCAGCACCTCCCTCACATTAAGACTTCTGCCCAGCTGCTGTCCAGAAAGGCAGGGCTGAGGGGTTTCACAGGCTCAACCAAGCATGAGGACAGAACCAAAACCATCTTCCCACTGTGATGGGAGCTGCTACTCTTTCCCCTTCTGTGTTGCGAAAACGAGAAACTCTTCCATCTTCCTGCTTCCCCTTCACCAACATGACCAAACTCTCTTCTCCACATGCCTCACTCTCTCTCACAACATCCTTTTCCAGTAGCTCCAGGCCTTGGACAAAGGCCAGTGGGGCCACAGGACTCCCTCATCCCCACTGGGCCT
>NW_028147749.1:4623-5001 GCF_008360975.1 Lichenostomus cassidix
CCACCTCGGCTGCCGTTGGCAGCATCCTCAGCTCTGAAGGAGTGCCCATCAGCTCCGGGGGCTTTGACATCTCCTGCATCACCCGCGGCTATGGGGAAAGATGTTGTCGTCCCTGCTAAACATGCTGCTGCCAACATCCTTGGGCAACAACCTGCAACACCTCAGAACATCGTGCTGGAGAGAAGACCAAACTTTAGACTTTCTCCCTCCTGTTTCCTTTTCCTCTCTTTTTTAATTTTATTTCCTTTCCTGTCAAGATCACACAAAGCCAGTGTAGTTGGACCTGTTGGCCTCCTTCCCTCTGAAGGCCAGGCTCATGGACATCCCCATGGCATCTTAATGGCTGTTCCTGGTACACTCTGTGAGCCTCCTCCCTTT
>NW_028147750.1:0-5000 GCF_008360975.1 Lichenostomus cassidix
GAAACCAAAACAGGCAGATAGCAATAACTTTACCAGCACCCACATAAACACCAGCAGCACTCACATAACACACATCAACCCATCCTGCTCTTCCTTTCCAGCGTCAGAGAGGAGCAAGGGCTATCTGTTCCCTAAGGGAAGGGACAGGGCACAAAAACCAATAATATAGCCAGCAGGGCAGGGGCCTCACCAGCTAGGGAACAGCCCTACGGTATGCAAGCAAAAGGACCACAGCAGATCCAGGGATGGAAGCCAGATTAAACCAAGAGTCCAGATCATCAGGCAAGTTCATGTTGATGAGCCAGGTCCAAAGTATAGGCAAAAGTTAATCCACAGGTCAGGATCAGAACCAGGTTTGGTGAGGGCAAACAGGGTCAGATACAGGTTAATGATTGCCAGGCAGGTCCACAGCAATAATATGTCTGATGCCAAAACAGTCCTCAACTTAGTGCAGATTGATCCCAATGGGACTGATAGCCAAGCACAAGCAATCCTGTGGTTGAGGTAGAGACCACTACTCCTGCAACATAGCTCAAACAGAAAGCAGGGGTCCTGCTACTGGGGTCATGGACAGAGGCTGTGGGTGAAGGCAAAAGGTGAGGCTACTCAGGGCCCTGACAGGATTGATCAGGATTGAAGTTCACTAGTGGAACATAGACCCTCAGTCTTGATTCATGGGCACACTTTCATTTGCAGATCCCTTGAACAGTGTCATGGACTTGAGGTCCACCCAGTAGGCAGGCCCAGACCCTGAGCCTTTTATTCAGTCATGGGCCATGGGTATTTCCAGATGTTGTTCTCCTACTTACTGGCTAAGTCTGACTTGAAGCTTGCTAGCAGAACACATACATATGCTTATAGACACACACAGAATAGAGAGGGAGCAGAAACAGAAAACAGTTAGGAATAGAGTTTAAGAAGATAGGACAGACTGCAGTGATTGGATGCAGGACTTGCCCCGACATGCATACTGACCAGCAGCTTGCTTACACATGACCAATTCCTTTGGATTTCCAGATATTGTTTTGTAGCAGGTTGATCCTCTTTCAGTCTCTTCCTCTCTAGCAAAAGGTGTTTCCTATCCCAGAAAGCTGATTCTGTGCTTTCAACATAGTCTCCCACAAAATATTGATTGTATTTCCTCTAACCCGTTAAAACTGACCCCATTTCAGAGTCCCTCCAGATCTTTTTTCTCCCTCCTCCAGAAAAGAGACACATTCTGTTGTTAGCAGTAGCTTCAAGAGAAAGATTGTGATCTGCAAAGCAGAAGACCCTGCAAAACAGATTTTATTGGGACTCTGTTCCCTTTACTATGGTGGTAGAATGGAACTAGGGCAAAGCTGAAGACAGTTTGATTTATCTCTTTTTAATAATGATTACTAACCCACATTCCTATTGTATTCCTCTACATTAGTATATTTTAATGTTTCAGGGAAGACAAGAAGGCTGGAAAACAAACATTTGACTAGATCACATGCACTATATTACTTGAATTGGAGCTTGTACCATCACCACCAGTCAATAAACCAAACTCTGAACTTGTGTCTCTGACACTCTGGTGTCGCACTGTAGTAGGTATAGTTACAGGAAGGTATGTTATCTCAGTAGCAGAGATGGAACAATGGAGATAAAAAAGCAAGGAACAGATTAATTTCTGATGCCTTTGCAAGTGCTTAATACGCATAAATCAGGCCTTCAAAGTAACTCGACCAAGACTGCAGTGTGAATTATGTCAGACCTGAAATTAATATACAGGGATCTTTGATATCATCCTTATACAAAAAAAAAAGTCACAAAACCACATCTCTATCATCTGGAACTTGCCAGTTTGTTATCTCAGTCTCTAAAGTTTTACTACTTGGGCAACAAAGCTGCTGCGAATTCTGCACCAAAAAATGTATGCTTCAGTGCTCTCAGGTACAATAGCATCACAGAGAGCTATAGCCATAAGCTGAATCTCATTGAGTACTGCAGCAGATATGTTTTTACAGTACCATTTTACCAGAATCACTTCCTATGTCCTTGGTATAATTTGCAGGCCTGAGACTAGAGACGCTTTGCCCTGTGAGGGAACGAGAAGACGCGCTTGGTTCCCATAGGAACGATAATGGCCGCTTCTCTACTCTCCCCCACTCAGGTCCTTGATAGAACTACCGAGCCGGAGGAAAAAAGATGCCATCCAGAGAATGCTCAAAGAAAGGGGCTGGGCCTGGGGCTGGGCTGAGCGGGGCTGGGCGTTACTTTGTGTACAGCCGAATGCGGAAGAAGAAGTGACGATGCTATCTATTCTCCCCCCCACTTGCCAATGTTGTCTCTTTATGGCTGAGGGCTCTCGCGAGATCACCATTGGTCGCTGTGACCTTGGTAGGAGAGTGGTAGAGGCTAGTAAACACGCTCTGAAGGTTGGTGATGGCTCTTGGTGGTGTTTGTTAGACCTGCCTGTGGCAATTCCGGCCAGACCTCATGTGCTGTGTTGGAGAGCTTACGGTTCTGTTTGTGTGATTACGGGGTACGCTTGGGAAATACACGAGGACTAGGTCAGGTCTCCTTTACCTCTCTGCGCTCTTCTGAGCGAGGCCTGTGTGCAGAGAGGTTCGTGCCTGTTCGTCGGGATTCAAAAAACCTGCTTCCGTTGAGCTGAACAAAGAAGTGAGGGAAACGTCTGTTCGGTCTTCTGTTATCACGCACTCGGAGAACAAGACCTCCCGTTCACCGCGGGTGGCTGAGCTAGTAGAAGGCGCATACCATGTGGATCCAAGTTCGTACCATAGACGGCACTGAGACACATACTATTGATGATCTGAGCCGTCTCACCAGGATTGAATGTTTGCGGGAGAAGATCCAGAAGACCTTCTGTGTGAGCCCCAACCGCCAGCGCCTCTTCTACCGGGGCAAGCAGGTGAGGTGGAGACCTGGTCGGTTGGGATGGGGGGAGCTTGTCTTTTATGTAATCTTCCATTTATGTTCTGCTCTCTGTGACTGGATGCAAAGCTCTTTATCGCCTCCCATACTGGAATCTGGCTTTTGTTTTCTCTCCTCTCACTGAGCCTAGGAGGCTATGGGGGATAAAGAGGGAAGACAAGCTGCCTGGCATAACAACAAAGGCTCTGGGCTCAACTCTGGTTTCTTTGTATACTTTTCTTTTTTCTCCCCACCCCCCACAGTAAGTGTGTGGGTACTAATGAGGTCCCTTTGTGTTTTTCTTTTTTTTCCACCCAAACTGAGGGAGGCTCCTTCAGTTTATCGCACCTAAGTGACAGCAGACAGTTGGGGGTGTGAGGGGGAGGAAACTCTGCTTTGCTTTTTCGACCAGGCAAGAGGACGCAGGTGTTTTCCCTGGGTTCTTGCCCTCTCGGTGCCCCATCTGGGTATAAGGAAAACATTTTTTGTGTATGCCCTGCAAGTGGTTTCCAAGACCTAGGTGCCACATCACAGACTAAGGGTTTTCGGGCACTGTGGAGTCCAAACTCATTCCATCCACCAGAAGAGGAGAGTCAGAGGACTCCTTAGAATCTTTCCTGGAGGTGGGTATGCGACTATTAGGGGGGGGCGTGGTGGGGTGGGGTGAAGCGGCAGCCTGCATCTCCTTGCACTCCCTGGCTCCCCTGTATTGAAGCTGTGAGAGTTTAGGGTCCTAGTCCTTTTAGGTGCTGCAAACAGGTTTTTTACAGAGAAGGATGTCAGTTTTAGCTGATATCTCAAAAAGTGCTTATTCTACACCTGGTTCCAATGGTACTGGGGACCCCTGATTAAAAGTTTTTTTTTCTGTGAGTTGATACTTTCTCATCAGTGTGGGGCACATTTTTATCCAGAGACTGTCTCGGGCTGTGTTTTTGCTGATGAAAGGTGTAACTTATTTTAAGCTGCTTTACATAATTGAGGTATGCACAGTGCTTGAGTATTAAAGTGAGGCATAAATGAGGGGAAAAAAAAGAGTATCAGATTTATTGTATTTCTAGGGAGCTTGACTTGTTACTACAAATGAGCATGGCAATGCTAGCTTGAGCTGAGCAATGTAAGATGGGGCAAGGGTCTTGGGGGGTAGGGTCCAAAGTGACAATGCTTGTGCTATTGCTTCCTCACGAGGAGTAGGCCATGCCAACCAGTGCAGTGACAGATGTTCCTTGGCTGCCACTCAGGATGAGAATCATAGGGCTAACCACATCGAGGGTGTGTATGGCTGTGGTGAGTCCTCTTGCATCCCTTCTAGGGAACCTGCATGCTTGATTACCTCTCTGAAGTGCCTGTATACAAACACACAGCATGGGGAATTGTCGCTGTTGAGCAGCTAGCAGAGTAATGAAGGCACCAGTTCTCAGTGGCAAGAAGGAATGACCTTTATTGTTTTGATTTCATCATATATATAGAGTTTTCAAAGGTCACCCAGATTGGTCAGTCAGAAACCTCCCCCTAGGCCTGATTGGCCAGGCCTGCACCGTCCAGATCTTGGGACACTGTTTTGATAACATCCAAACCTTATCTTTATTTATAAAACACAAAAGGATTTCTCATGGGAAAGACCTGTGCTAGCCACACTCACGTCCCTCTATTCCAGCTGAATCATTCTCCCCTAGTTCCCTTCTACTTGGCCTAAGTGACAGGCCGGAGCCATGTTACAAGGCCTTTTCCTTTACAAAGCCTTACCTATCGGTAACACCACCAGATGTTAGCAAAACACCAGCCATTAGCAAAACCATGGTATACAGTTTCTGTTAAGTTTGGAGTGTTATTTTTCCTTTTTAAGGAAACCATGTTATATTTATTTATACAGGAGAAAGAAAAGCAGACATGAACTTTTTTCTGCTTGAGAAAGTAACAGTTAAATCATATGTTGGATTATTTTTGGGGGAACTTGTTTCTTTAAGATGTTTACATTTGTTAAAAGTGCCTTCCGTGGGATGAAATCGGTTCAACATGACTGAAACTTTGTTTCCTGAAGTCAGCTTCTAGGCTAATTTCTTTGCTGAGGTTTGCTTGTGTCCTTGAAGTGAAAAAGACTC
>NW_028147751.1:0-50000 GCF_008360975.1 Lichenostomus cassidix
AGCCACGTACACCCAAGAATTCACCTTAGAGTCATGTTTTTAATGCCTAGCCTCAGAAAGATGAACTACTAACTTAATCTACCCTGGCCTCATTTAATAGAGTTAAGAGATCAGGCTTTGCAAGCTTAATTCTCAGCTTTCTTTCATACAAAAAAATCAATATAGAACAAAATGCCCTTGTAGCTAAAATTAATCCTGTGAAACATGCCTGGAGCAAGGCCCAGCAGAAGAGGATGCGATGATGAGCTGGTGCTGGCTTTCTGAGGAATGGGACATGGGTCAGCATTAATTTCCCCTGCTGTATATTGCTATATATTGCACATTTCAGGGGTGCTCTGTGGATCACTGCATGGGTATTTCTTCCACAGGCAGGGATCGGTAGAGAAAAACTCCTCTGGGGCACAGCTGCTGAGGGCATGGGGAATGCAAATGTTCAGGAAGGGCTGAAAACACTTTCAAGCCAAGCTGTAATTGCAGTGGTGAGTGAAAGCAGTGCTTCATCAGATTTTACTCCTTGCTGCAGATATTAATGATGAATATAATCTAATTGGATTAAATGCTGGTGCATACACCAGGTATGTCTCAGAAAGGGCAATAGCTGCTTCTGTAAAATGGGACCATACTCCTTTTACCAACATAGCATGAATCAGTCTTCTCCATACTCTCTCCTTTAATTCTGCATTTCCTTCCAGAATTAATTTCTTCTCGTTTTGCTCGTGCCAAAAAAGTTAAGTCATACAGAAAGAGTACTCACAGCCTGTCATGCCTCTGAAAAAGCAGCATTTTCCAGCAATATGCTGCAGCATGTCCATCTTCCTGGTGGGAAGGTGGAAGCTGCTGTAACAGGGCAAAGATGGGCGTGCTGTGGCAAGAGCCCTTTATGCTGAGGAGCCTGGCAGGGGTGACATGCCAAGGGACCCAGTGTGGAGCAGTGCTTGGCAATGTGCATCATAATTACAGCCTTGGTTGCCAAATTCTCTGTCAGCTCTTGTGCTGTGTTAGCAGTGGTCCTCAAGAGCAAGGCATCGGAGCAAATATTGCACTCAGTTAATGTGAGCTTTAGAAACCATTTCTGTGTGCAAAGCCAGGCATTCTTTGTTAGCCTAATTGAGGTCCTAGTGGTGCTAGCAAAGTAGTATTGTTGGTCACAGTGATTCAGGGAAATTATACAACTGCTACAACTGACTCTCAGTAACAACACAGTTCAAAATGTCATGCTTGGAGTTCCTCTATATCTGGGATCATCCTCTGGATTCCCAGACCTTCTTTAGAGAGACAGAGCACATTTGTCTGTGTGTTTTCGGGGGCTGGGGGTTGTGACTGGCAAGTCATCTGTCTTCCAGGATTTCTAAAGGCAGGAGCATGATGATGATGGTGAGAGTTTCTCCCACTTTTGGTCTCTTCTACGTGTTTGTTAATGCTGTCTGCATGCCTCCTGTATTTACTTGCCCATCCCTCATTTGTTTGCAGTTGCACCTTATGTCCACGTTGGTGGTGTGTGGATAGTTGTTCTGTGCTCTGTGTAAATCCTGTTTTACTCAGCTCTCAAGGTTGTGATCTGGTGACCAGTGGCTGATCACTGGTGAGTGGTGGTTTTTAGCCCTGGCACCTCTGGTACCTTTCTGTGCTGGCAGTGTTTAGGTTTCTGCTGTTACCTTATGATACCACTTCTGGAATCCTTGATACAGCCCTGTCTGGCTTTTTTTCATAAGCCTACAAACTCTTATTTCTTGATAATCCAACTCAACGTTTTATTCCTGCAGCCTGGTCACACCTCTATCTTTGATCTGGGGTTGTTAGTAATCTAAAAGACTAATGAGAGCTCTCCCATTAGCAGACACACACACAGAGTGCTTTGTAGCTGCTTAAAGAGTTATTATTTATCATATTATATTTATTATTTATAATAGTTATTTATTCAAGTTAAACCAGCACCACCATCCTGTTATCAGACCTTCTTTACAACAGAGCCTTCCTCTATCACACCTCAGATGTGAGGAGCAAGGAGACAAATCTCAGCAAACCCAAAGTACAGCACCATCTGCTTCAAGGTGCTGCTGCTGTTTTGGCTCTGTTGCTGGCAAAAGTTGAACTGCTTGAACCAAAAATTGGGGTAAAAAGCCCTTCCTGTGTGCTGCCTGAATGCATGTATGTGGGAAAACCCAAGACTGCCTGCTGCAGGAGCATTGCCTTTTTTTAAACTGTAAAGGTAAATTTTAAGGAAGGAAAAATTATTCACTCTCTTGGATGTGTATGAATGTTCTTTATCAAACTTTAAATGTTGAATTTTTTAATTTCTTTTTCTGCTGGAACAAAGAACACCTTGAAATTTTTGAAGTAATATTACTTAGGATAATTTATAAGTGACTATTCAGATAAATAATGAGTCTTACTTTCCAAGAGCAGCTGAAAGTTCATATTTTACATTGCCTCTTTGACCTTGTAGATAGCTGTACATATTTAAATTAGCTTGGAGTATTTCTGTGTAGCATTAGAGATGCTAAGCGACCTCAAGTCATGTCTGTCTGGTCTAATAAAAGAAATAATTTTCAAGACAAACTAAGTCAAGACTTAAATTAAGCTAACTCCTGTGGTATAGTGATTTTTAAAATCAACAGTCAGTGCATTTTTAGGATATGCATGTAAGCATTGCCTGGATGGATGCCAGGCTTCTTTTGCTGCAGGAGTCAGGATAACTCTGGCTAGTCTAAGATAGCTTTTCTCTCTGAGAAGCTTTTAAACCCTCTGCAAAAAAATAGTCTTTAGTGTGGGGACCCATCCTTTTTCAAATTATGGTCTTGGTCAAACAAGGGTGTATAAGGAGACAGATGGACAGGACTAGGAAAAGAGGAATTTGTGACATCATCTTCCTGGGTCTTGGTCCAAAGCAGGTCTAGGATTTTCTTCCCCAGAGAACCAGAACTCTGCCTAGCAGAAGTG
The DNA here is from genome assembly GCF_008360975.1 of Lichenostomus cassidix. Lineage (NCBI taxonomy): Eukaryota > Metazoa > Chordata > Aves > Passeriformes > Meliphagidae > Lichenostomus > Lichenostomus cassidix. The sequence goes on from NW_028147751.1 coordinate 2,941, forward strand.
CTGAGGGCAGAGCAGGTTTTTTGCTGTGGCTGGAGCAGCTGGTGGGCTGGTGCTGACTGGGATGTGGTGCAGTGGGGGCACCTCAGCAGCTGATCAGGAACGGGGGCAGGACTTCCCTCAGTCTGTCAGCTGCCAGCACAAACTCCTTCTTGAAGTATTGCCATTTCAGCAGAGGCAGCAGACATTAAAAAAAAAAAGCATTTTGTAGTGCCTTTTCTCATAGCATGAAATGAAGAAGCAATAGGTGTGCCCACAGACTTTACGGAGCTGGGTTTTAGGTCTAAATTTTCTAATTTCAACCATGGAAAGAACAATCTTCCCAGTTTTTGAATCCATGGCATCGGCTTGTTCACAGCTGCTGTTGGGCTCTGTTTGTAGAGCTGTGAGTCCCCACAGTGGCACTGCAAGCCAGGAGGGTTTTTTCCCTTCAGTGGAACTTTCTCAGATGTAATTACATAGCCTGTCTTCTCTTTTGTGTTTCATATCATAAATATGTGTGTATTTATATGTATAAGCACTGCCTCTGTGACCAACAGTCAGAGGGGAACAATATTTTCTGTGCGTTGTTTACTTTTGCACAGTTAGCAAAACAACGTTCACATCTATGCTTTTAACTCTGCTAATGAAGCTATTATAATGTCAAATAAAATGTCACTGTGACCATGCCTAATTAGCATTACAAATTTGGCTGAAGAGATAAATGACCAGATCCTTCAGGGTGCAAGTCAGCCCAGCTCCAGGCGCTTGTGCTCACAAGATTTACAAGGATGGGTCTGCAGACTGATGAAATGGAGGCCTGGAAAATGCCGCATTAATGAAATGCAAACCGTGTTTCAGTGTTAAATGAACCTGCTCTCTCAGGTGTCTCAGGCAATGGAAAAAACCTGTAAAAACTGCTCTGGTTGGGATACAAAAAGCAAATCAGTTGTTGCAGTCTCTGCTGATGGACGGGAGAAGAGACACATCAGACCGTGTAAAGCTTAATATTCCATGAATGGCTTGGTGCAGAGCCCACTGAAAGTCAGTGGAAAGACTGTTGGCATCTGATGCAAAGGTGTTTAGTCAGAAATTAAGAATTGGAGGCCTGTTCTTTACTGAGTAAACACTGAAGTGAGGTGGTCCTGGCTGGTTTATAAAACAGGAGCTAATGACGTCCAGTAAAAAATTAAGCATTCGTGGAAGAAGAAACATAGAGGATGTTTCTGCTAGTAACACTATGTAAATGCAAACACATTACTAAAAATAGATAACAATTAGCATTATTCAAATAAGATTTAATTGTCTGTTTGGGTAATTTGAAAAATTTATGCAAATTTTTCTTCATACAATCTTTAACGGCAAGTTAAAGTCAGTATGCTGAAGTCATACCATCTTTAATTGCAGCTTAAAGTCAAACTTAAACAAATTAAAACTGAATTTCCATATGAGCTTTAATTGTTATTTTAAGCGGAATAGTCAAACTTCACTAATTTCTAAGTGAGGTAAAGAAGGAGGTTGCCCAAGAGCTTTAACAAGGATGGAGCACAGTTCAATAGACAGATAAAATCTCATAAATCTCTGCTCCGTGATTACTACAAAGTTATGCACATCTCACCTATCATTAAGTTGTCAGAAACCTCTGCTATGAAATTGTTCTGTCTCAACAATTACTACTGAATGATTTAATAAATGATTTGCAGAAGCTCCTCATTAAAAAGTGGTAATTGTTGACTTTAAAGGATGACAAATCAATAAAAATTCCGTAAAAACATTAAGAACACTGTAGTATCAAAGTATCAAAAGTATCAGTATGTACTGAAATGTAGCTTCTGCGCATTTTTTTTCAACTGCAGCCTACATACAAATGGTAAATAAACTTTTCAAAATATAATTAAGAAGGCATTAAACCAAATCCTCTCCAAACAAGCATTCCCTTCCCTTGGTCCCAATATAAAGGAAACATTGATTACTTTTACTCCCCAACCCCTACAGGGGTGTTCTCACAGTGTGCAGAGAATTAGCTGAAACCTAAACAGAAGTAATGCCTGGTGACTAAATTTTATGTCTGCTATTGTATCAGAAAAATTCGGTGGACAGGTTTGCAGTCCTAACAGAGAAAAGAGACTCTGTTTGCTACTTTTTCAGGGCTGAATGTTTATCTTCCAAGTGCCCTAGCAGGGAATTTAGCAGCTAATAAATCACAGTGATGGCGAGAGCTTGTGTCGGTGCATCTGTGAGCTCCTGAAGGTGATGGCTGAGGCACAGATGGTCTCACACGGAGGAGCACTTTCACACGCAGGCTCAGTCCAAGCCAGGTTATCCCAAATAAAACCTCTGCTCAGGGAGGAGCAGTGTCTCAGCATGAGAACAAGCTGCTGGACCACGCTGACACACACAGGGGTGCTGCACTTATGGGATCAATGCTGGAGCTCCTGAGGATGAATCCTGTGGTCATGGTTCTGTAGGAGAGTCCAGCCCTGCACCTGAGAACTCCCAGGTCAGATGGAAACTGCTTTCACCTGCACTGCCAAGTAAAACTGTCCATTTTTCCGAGGAAATTGCAGGGATGCATTTCCTAAAATTGCATCCCTGAGGCAGAGTTTCACCTTTTCTGGACTGTGTGTGCTTTGTGCTGCACTTGCTCTGGCCCAGGGTAGTGCCCAGTGACCCTCAGGTCAGATACTCATCAGTGTTTTAATACAGGAGGAATGGGGCTGTAGAAGAGTAGGAGCAGTCCTGCATTTGTGAAACTGCACAGGGTTTGGTATGAGGATAGAGAAGTCTTCAAAGATCTACAGCTGCTGGGTGAGGTGGAGAGCCAGTGCTCACACAATCTTATCCCTACTGGGATATTCCTGGATACTCCTGCTCCCCACATGTGCTGGAACCCCAACAGCCAGTACAGGGTCTGAGAGAGTTTATTGTCATGTGCCAAAACCAGACACAGGATTAGCTAAGCAGTATAAATGCTCCAGTTTGCTTTTTGTTTCCTGGGCTGTTTTATTCAACTCTGGACACAGCTATTATTGCAAACGTCTGGCTCTCACTGGTTGTTTTTCTGCATCCAGTAGATTTATTTTGTTGATCCCTGAGCCTCTCCCATGATAGCCATAGCACTGTGCTTGGGATGTTATCTTCCTGAAATACTGAAGGTGTTTACTCCTCCTGCACAGGTTGTGTGCTGTCCTTTGTACGTGCACTGAGTGTGTTCCGTGTAGAATTATTAACTCACTTATTTTCACACACACTAACACTCAAATTAACTAAAGCTTGCAAAGTTTTGCTGATGGGAGGCAGATCATTGGGTAAAAAAGGTTTCTACTTCTACTTGATCTTGGACAGAGAGGACAACAAGGCGAATCCTTTCTACACCCGTACATCTGCAGTGAGACACAAACTGGAGTTAATTTGCCTAATTATCTCATAACCTCAGCAAAAAAGGTTTGTTGTGGTTCAGTTTGCAGAGAATAGTTTATTCAAACCAGCTTCCCAAACCCACTATGCACAGTGCTGTATTTCCCTCCTGAACCAGTCATGTCTTTTAATTAATAGGCAATGTTTTTCAGCACAGAACTCAGAAATTCTGCACGGGTTAGCTCCTTGTGCACTGAGTAACTTGTCCTTTATCAAAGAGTCATCCCTCTTGTGTCTTGCTGGCAGTACATGATGTGCATCGATTGTGGACAGTGATCCATTTAATTAGCTTGTTCATGTGTCTGTGTGAAGAAAAGAAAAAAGGGCCACAGGTACCAAACCCAAGAGATAACAAAAAGAGCTGAGAACATCTTCAATTACAGTATTCTTTTTATCAACCTCTGAATTTAAACTATCTGTCCTGGAAAACAGATGATGAGTTCATGTAACTGCAGATTAACACAATGGGAGCTTGCTGCTTATGAACAGTGCACAGCTCTTCAGGGTTTTGGTTTTGGGGTTTTGTTGTTTGTTTGGGTTTTTTTTTTTTTTGTCATTTCACCCCTTACATCTGTGTTCGAGAGCCCAGGGTTTTATTTAGTAAAACCAGTGTAAATTATCGTATTATAACTAGACCAATTATCGTATTAGTCCAAATTCAGAGTGACATTTCTAAGAGCCACACAAACTGGAGCCTGTTATTAATGCTGAAGTACTTTTAAAACCAAAATGACATTTTATATCAACTTTGAAAAGGTTTGGTCCCTCACATAATACACATTCACTACGGAGGATGTAAGAGAAGGATGAACAAACCTAAAATGTTCAGTAACATAATGGATAGAAAGATAAAATCCAGGTACCTGTGTAGGGTAAGATACAAGATAAGATACAATTTGAGTGGACATGAACACAGACAAATGCTGTCATGAAGTTGCAGCAAAGATCTCACAGATTGAAAGATGCACTGGAACAGGCATCACATTTTTTGGACAGTCTCATGGCTGGAATTGAACACCAGTGTAAAGGGATATAACTTCTTCAGGAAAGCTACAATGAAGACTGTCAAGTTTTCAACTAAAAGCAAAAGTTGTAGCAGTATATGATATGCTAGCTGAAAGCCTGGTAGAACCATTTAAATAGGGCAGAGAATTATTTCATAGCAAAATGCCAGAAATTGCATGGGTTTTTAAAATTTTCAAATTCTTATTAATACTGTAAATAAAAATCTAACTTTATTTCTGGGACCCGGGAAGGTCGAGGAATGAGAGTAAGGGGAAAGAATGTTTCAAATAAAAAGAAATACTCACCATCAGAGAACAGAGGAATTAGTCTCAAATCCTTCCTCCTTTTCCAGAAAAGATAAAAGTCAAGGGCAATGGTGTTGGGAAACATAATGGCTTAAGTTCTGTAATAACACCAGTTACATGGAAAAATGGGTATGAAATGCTTATTTATCAAGTATTTTCCAACTCAGAAATAACAGTCTGTGTGTCTGTTGTGCACTCATAACTTGCCCTGTTTTGTTGGCAGTACATGATGTGCCTTGATTGTAGGCTGCGATCTGTTTTCTTAGGTTACTCATATAAATCCCCCAACTACACACCAAAAAAAAAAAAAAAAAAACCTATAATAGAAAGAACTGAGGGGTTTTCTTTATTTTTTCTTATTGTTTACCAAACAACTTTTAAGCATCCATTTGTAAATGGGTCTGTGTGAACTCAAGCAGTGAGGAAATACCTTCTCACACCCCTGTTAGAGGAGCAGGGAAATCTTTGCTTGAGAATGCTTAGAAATCCAAAAGGACAAATGGGTAGAAAGAGACACATATTCTCAGAAACAGCCTCATTAATGACTGCTGCAGTTGAGTCAAACTAGCAGAGGAAGCCCATGAATCACAGTCCATTTGAGCTGTGTGGCTATAAATTTTCCTGTTTCTCACACAGTTCTGTTGATTGGCAGGCGGTTACTTAGAACTAAAGAAGTGCGTAAAAATTAATCAGAGTCATTAGCTTGTGTCCAGTATATTTCTGATCGTTGTCTTTCATATTTTTGACCACAGAACCCCCTTCACCTGCAGATGAGTTTAGAAAACTCAATGAGTTCTGATGCCGACGTCACTTTCTCGATCCTCGCGATGAACAACTGGTACAATTTCAGCCTGATGCTGTGCCAGGAGGAGTGGAACATCACAGATTTCCTCTTCCTCACACAGCAGAGCTCCAAGTTCCACCTGGGATCCATTATAAACATCACAGCAAACCTCACCTCAACCAGCGACCTTCTGAGCTACTTGCAGTTTTACCTGGAGAGCATCAAAGACACGACGTCAACCATGGTGATGTTTGGGTGCGACATGGAGAAGACGCGGAGGATTTTCGAGATAACCACGCAGTTTGGTGTGATGCCTCCAGAGCTTCACTGGATTATTGGGGATTCACAGAACGTGGAAGAGCTGAGGACAGAAGGTTTGCCCCTCGGTCTCATCGCTCACGGCAAGACAACTCAGGCGGTCTTCGAGCATTACGTGCAGGATGCCATGGAGCTGGTAGCCAGGGCTGTAGCAGCAGCCACCATGATCCAGCCTGAGCTAGCTCTCATTCCAAGTACAATGAACTGCATGGACACGGATGAAAGGAATATTACTTCAGGACAGTATTTGTCAAAGTAAGTTTAACTTTTTTTTTTTCCTTGGGTAATATTTACCACATGCAAGAAAAATAACTTTCTTCCCCCCTCCCACCATTCTCAGTGGGTTAGTTATCATGCTGCTAACCCTTCCTCACCAGCACATTTGTTTCAGTACTTCCTCCTACTTCTTTACTTCTGGGCAGATAATGAAACTTTAACTTAGCCACAGTGGGAGGGTCAGCCAGAACTCAGAGATTCTGGTCAAAGAAAACACTGTTCCACAGAAGTGGAGATCACACAGTAAACATAGGCCAGGTTACAGACTGTGCTCTGAAACTTGCATTCACATTTATGCACATAAGATGGGCTGCTGTCAAATTCTCCTCAGTTTTGAGATACCCTGGAATGTACAAAACACAAAATATTTTATGATGTCAAAGCCCTCGGACAATGTAAAGATGTGTAGTAGCCCTTGTTAGTATACTTCCATGGAAAAGAGAGGAAAAAGGTGCACCTTCATGTCCTGAGAGAGCTTCTTAAGGTGAGAGCCCTCAAAGTACGAAGTGCTCTCTCTGCTGCATGTCACCATATTGAAGTTATTTCCAAAATTGCCTGAGTGTTTATATCTAGAAATATTATGGTTTTTAACATATAAGTGGAAAAGTTGCATGGTTCTTTCTGAGAACAAGCAAAAAATGTCTTGGCTAACTATATGCATTCATCATTTAATTTATATCCAGCAACTGTTACATGTTTTCCCCTCATTACATCTGGTTTTCTACTTAAACATTTTGTTGTTTGGAGTTGGGATAAAAGTTCTAGAGCCTTTCTGTATTTGGCTTTCTTTGAAAAACATAACTTCTTCTCAGATATGCCTGCATAATTATATGTTATTACATTATTATATAATAATATATTAACAGCACTACTCAAAGCACAACCATTTGAGACCCTAACAGTTCTTTAGTCCACTCATCCATTCAGTCAAAAACTCTACTTCCAAAGAATGAAACAAGTGAAACAAGGGAAATAAACACAGGATCGACTTGCAGTACCCCCAGTGACTTGTGATGTTTATTTAGTTTCATTATTCTGGTTATTCTAACTAGATCATGCCTGAAAAGTAAAATTTAGCAAGTGGCTTCTTAAAGTAACAAGAGGATAGCAGTTTTATGAATAGGCTTTTTGAGGTTTGAAGAAGGTATAAAGAAGAAGGAAAACAAAAATGAAACACTTGAATGTATTCATGAAAAATAATTAGTCATCTTTACTCTGTACAGAGAGGCACTAGCTTTTTTATATTTTGGGAGACAGTATGCAACTTCACATCTGTGAAATTTCTCTTCATATTCATAAAGGTATTGTGGAAATGAAAGAAAGGATTGTATGCTTAGCCTTGTTTTTTTTCCCTCTATATATCTGCCTGTGAACCCTATAAAAGGCAAAATAACAGGTTAGAGAAAACTCTGTCCCAAATGAGTGCAGCTGTTTTTGTGGTGTACAAGCGAGACAGATACCTGACGCTCAGAACCAGTGTATTTGCGTCAGCAGCATAACCATTAACTCTGAGTGGTGCCATTAATTCCTCAGGTGTGACACACTGATGAGTGGCTTCTCTGTGACCTACCTGGCTCATCTCAACAGGGCTTTCAGGCTTTTTTAGCCTTCAAAGACAAAACTTTTGTCTGGTGCTTAGCTGCATGTTTACTGATGAGTGCGTTTTTCTGTCTGGATGGAAACATCTGTCTTGGTGTGCAGCTGTGGAGCTGCCGTGGGTGGGGATGGAGAAGGGGATGGAAAAGGGGATGATGGAGAAGGAGCAATGCACAGATCTTCACCTTCCCTCTCTGCAGAGGGTGGATGAGCAGCAGCCCCACTCATTGGCACAGCCAGAGCTTCTGCTGCCAGCACTGATCTCATACCTTGGCTGTGCAGACATTTAAGTGCACCCAGGAGCAGAGTAATGATCTAGAGCACAGCAAAGCGTGCTTGTATCTGTGTGGATATGGATATGGATGTACAACCCCCTGAAGATTACACTGCTGTAAGTCACTGTCCATCATTCCTCTTGCAATGAGATTGATTCCCTCGTCTGTTCTTGCCTGCTCACAGGACCATCCTTGTTGATGGAAGAAGGCATTAAAATTTCAAAGCCTCATCTTGCCTTATAGCTTTAATTAGTCTTACAGCTTTAACTCTGCTTCTTGGGTAATTTCATCTGCCTGCCATTTCATTGATCCATAAAATCACAGAATGGTTTGGTTTGGAAGGGACCTTAAACATCACCTCATTCCACTCCCTGCTGTGGGCATGGAGCTGACCACATTGTTCCCAGCTCTGTCCAACCTGGCTTTGCACACTTCCAGGGATGGGGCAGCCACAGTTTCCCTGGGCAACCTGTGACAAGGCCTCACCTCCCTCAGACGGAACAATCCCAGTATCACATCTAACCTTGCTCTCTGGCAGTTTGAAGCCATTCCCTCTTGTCCTGTCACTAAAAAGTCTATCTTCAGCTCTGTTGGCTGTTTAGGTACTGGAAGGCTACTACAAGGTCTCCCCCAAACCTTCTCTTTTTCCTTGCCAATTCTAGTTTTTGCCTCCAGTAAGCTTTCCAAAATGAGATGTGGACTGACCAAACCATCAGGCTTGAGAGAAAATAAAATAATTTCATTAAATCATTCTTAAATGTACTACAAAGATACCACTGCTGGAGGGTGATAGTACTGCTAAAGATCCAATGAGCAGTTCTTGCAACAAAGCACATGAGAAACAAATAAAGATGAAATGAGCAAATGACACACTTTGGACTCATTGTTCAAACTGCAGTGACTCTGATAAAGCTTTGATGCAGTTATCACAGGCTGTCAGTGTGAACGTCAGCTCCCATATATTGACACAGCATCAAGAAAATTCATTCAGCTGTCAGACTCAAGGATCTGGCCCTTCACCTTCTGAAATTTGTGCAGGCTGTCTTTCCATACAGATCTGTCAGTAGCCCTTCTGAAACAACACTGCTCAGATACTGCCAGCATGTCTGCGCAATACCAAGCGCTTGTAATTCCCAAAGATTCACTTTAGAGATTTCTAGCTTAAGAAATGTAGTCAGAGCCTCTTATCTGTTTCCTAAAGTTATCAAGTAAAGGAGTTTTCACTTGAAGTCCCTGGCATGAGTTTTGCTGGTGCTGCTTACAGTGCATGCAAATGCTCAGCAGCCTCAGCTGCTTGCGTATAAACAAAATGTTGTTAAAATGCTTCTCCAGCATGGGTCTCATCGTTTATTTTGATTCATGTTCTGTCACTACAAAAAATACTGAACATGCAAATCAGCTGTGAAGGTAAGCCACTAACTTGATGAGATGGTGAAGCTGTACATTTAAATGCTGCAGAACCTCACTCGGGTAGCTCCTAACACAAGCATTGGATAGGTACAGAGGGCTTGTTCTGCCCTCCTGGGTGTGCTTGTTTCTACTGTGCAAGTCCGGAAACACCATGCAATGATTCCACTGGTCTCATTCTGCCTTCAGAAAATGAATCTAATGCATTATTCCATAGCTTCAATTACTCCCAAAGCACCTGCTTTGCAGCATTCTCATGCCCAGGTCGTGCTGTATTAGCAACATGGGGCCAAATTCATGAGAACTGTGCAAGTTTATTCCACCTGAGGACTTGTCTCCCTCAGCTTTGGAGTTTTTGTGAGCTGCTAACAGTCTTTTGCGCACAACTCCTAAAAAAATTTTCATGCAGGCCCATCTAGCCACATGGAATTGTTTTACTGTTACTGTCACAGTGATGGCTTCAGCCTCTTCTCCCAGCAAGGCTTGTAAAGAAGTTGCCCATTTTTTTTTTTACGGAGACTGAGGGAGATAAGAGAGAGATAAAATCCAAACAAGTTTATGGGCACATAAAACTTCCTTTAGTGCTAAAGATTGCCTGCTCCTATAAACTTTGCCTTGATAGTGTTTACATGCACAAGCAGGGAAGTTACACCATCAGATAGGAGGCATGACTTAGGAGGGAAGGAGTGGGCAAACCCCACTGATCAGTGGAGCTATGGTGTCCTTTAACACTGGACTAAAGGGTAAAGGATTTAAAAAAACAAAACTTCATATATAATTTATGTACATGTGTATTTATAAACACCTGTCTGCCTTTTTAGGTGTGATTTCCAGAGCCAGGCTAACGTGTACAGATCATCTGCTTTTGAGAGTATTGTCTGTATTTCTCCAAACTCAACCTGCTCAAAAGAGACTGCAAAAGAAGAATTGTGAAGCTGCCTCAGAGAAGGCTGTCACACACGCAACTACACTCAAAACTAAAACACCTATTTTTATAAATTTACCTTTGCGAAGGTCAAAAATTTGATATGACCTTGAGACTTCAACAGTCCAGAGTTTTAACTGCTGAAACACCATCAAAAGTCATCAAAACAAAGGGTAGAGATTCGACAGAAATATGCATGTGCACACACTTGCAATTGATTTATCCTTTTCAAATCAATTTAAGGTTATTTTTTATCTTCTGTAAGTATCGATAAACAGTTAACTTTACTTAAAAGTTTATGTCTTCCTTATTGAGGCTGGAATGACAACCTTTATACTTCTTCCAACACTTACTTTCATCCAATTCTCAGGACTAATGTGAAGTGCTATATTCTGCTACAAAAGCTGAATAGTCTGTCTGCTTAATGCCTCTTACTGAAAAAAAATTGCACATGACTTGCCTCGCACCGTATTAGCAGCAATTTAACTCAGTTGTTCTTAATGGAGGCACTGTTGTAAGGCTCATGCAGCCCCTGCCAAACAAAGAGCAGCTTTCCTGTTAGCAGCAGTGCAGTTTAGCTGGCCGTGGTGCTCACACTGAAAAGGATTTTCTGCTTCAAACACTTAATTCCTGCTGAGTTCCCTGCTCCTTTACCCGTGGCGTTTTAGCCTCTTTGATGATGGCTTGCCAGAAGCTGAGTTCAACATGCAGGGAGGACAACTACTAGCAAACACTGCCTTCCAATATGAAGGGAATGTACAACTTTATTGTTGATATATGGAATAGTAAAATCCCGGAATTCTCAATGCAAAATGTGCAGTGCAAAACTGGCACACTTCACGAGATCCTCAATGGCAGTGTTGCGCTTTTAAGAACATTACTTTTGCACCTTTTTTTTAAAAAAAGAACTCCTTTTTCGGGTGTTTATTTTTGTAAGAATTAAAACTGATGGTCCTAGAGCAACCATCTTTCATTTTCTTGCCTTACTTTATTTTGAAGTGTCTAACAGTGATTTACCAATGCCAAATTTGCATTTTTGAATCCAGATTGGTTCACTTGAGAGTGCTTGAAAGCTGTTGACAGCACTTCAGTAGCCCCTCTTATGTAAGCTAGATCTTACTGAGATTATAGCATTTTTCTTGGAAGGACATTTCATACATAATTTCCACTCTTCCATTTTCATATATATTTTTATCTAGGAAAGTGACAGCAGATCTGGTGAGTTCAGCTTAGAACTAACCTATGTTTCATCAGTTTATGAGGGAAAGGTAGCTGAAAATATTACTGTTCTCGTACTCATTTTTTCTAGTAAGTGAAAAAAAACATATTTCCTGAGGAGTTTTCATTTACATTAGATATGTAGGGGAGCATTACCACATATTTTAGTTGTAAATTATTTAACTGGGTCATTGTGCCATAGGATCATGTGCTGTAATGGTCCAGGTGTTCAACAACATCTTCAGCATAAATTCATGGTTCAGCTATCTGCTTCTGATTACCCTACTTTCTCCCTCCAACAGGTTTTTAGCCAACACAACTTTTGATGGTCTCAGTGGCCACATTAAGGTGAAGGGCTCCTCCATTGTCAGCTCAGAAAATAACTTCTTCATCTGGAATCTGCAGCACGACCCTGTCGGGAACCCGATGTGGACGCGCCTGGGGAGCTGGCAAGAAGGGAAGATCATCATGGACTATGGGATATGGCCAGAACAGGCACAGAGACATAAAAGTCACATGCAGCACCCCACCCGGCTGCACCTCAGGGTGGTGACTCTGATTGAGCATCCCTTTGTCTTCACAAGGGATGTGGATGATGAAGGTCTTTGCCCAGCAGGGCAGCTGTGCCTGGACCCGCTGACCAATGATTCAGGTGTGCTAGACAACCTGTTTGAAACCCTCCAGGGGGGCAATGACACCGTTCCCATTGAGCTGAAGAAGTGCTGCTATGGCTACTGCATTGACCTGCTGGAGAAGCTGGCTGAGGACATGAATTTTGATTTTGACTTATACATTGTTGGGGATGGAAAATATGGTGCCTGGAAGAACGGCCACTGGACAGGGCTGGTGGGAGACCTTCTTGCTGGCACTGCTCACATGGCAGTGACCTCATTTAGCATCAACACTGCCCGAAGCCAGGTGATTGATTTCACCAGCCCTTTCTTTTCAACCAGCTTGGGGATCCTGGTGAGGACCAAAGACACTGCAGCTCCCATTGGAGCCTTTATGTGGCCACTTCACTGGACTATGTGGCTGGGGATATTTGTCGCTCTTCACATCACAGCTGTATTCCTCACCCTGTACGAATGGAAAAGTCCTTTTGGAATGACCCCTAAAGGAAGGAACAGGAACAAAGTCTTCTCCTTCTCCTCTGCCCTCAATGTCTGCTACGCGATCCTGTTTGGAAGAACAGCTGCCATCAAACCCCCAAAGTGCTGGACTGGAAGGTTTTTAATGAATCTCTGGGCTATTTTCTGCTTGTTTTGTCTGTCCACATATACAGCCAACCTAGCTGCTGTCATGGTGGGAGAGAAGATCTATGAAGAGCTTTCTGGAATACATGACCCAAAGGTAAAGCATCTCTGTTAACTCAGCCTTTTCTTCTTTCCACTCAAAATTCACTGCTGCATAATTTAGAGTTTCTAACAGAATCAAAAAGCAATCTCTGTGGGAAACAGTGGCTGCACTACAATTAGTTACCACATGATGGCATTTCAGTAGGGAAGTTCTGTGAGAAAGGGCATTTAAACACCCATAAAAGTGTAGAGGGAAGGATTTCAAAGACCGAAGTGGATGAGAAAAGTGAAGTATTTTGGTGTTGTCCACTGCAGAGAAGAAAAGTGGCTTCTACATGCAGATTAGGGGTTTGAGTTCAGTTCTGAGCTCCCTTTGACTGAAGCTGTTTAAATCAGTTGGATGATTCATGTCATCCTGGGATCTACAACGGCACAGACCGAGAGGACAAAACCATAGATATTCTCTAGGTAGGGTTTTTCAAGTATTTCAGTGGTCCTAATGCTGCTGGCAAAGGCGTTGTTGGCAAAATTCCCAATGAATGCTAAATGAAATGTAGCAGAACTGAAATATTTTGAAAAATCCTGCCTTATGCTCCAAAACAGTGGAATCCACTTTACAAGGAGTCAGGCATTTGAATTGCAGTGTTGTTTCTGCTGGGGAGCTGTCATGGGAGATGAGCAGTGTTGTAGACAACCCATCTGCAAAGAGCTTGGGTGTTCCAGAACTTCCTCCACCTGCTCTCCTCCCCTTTCCAAGGGGTCTTCAGTTGGAATTTGAGCCCAGTCCTTTTATAAGACTATTCTCATTTTATTTGCTACTAAGAGTGACCAGGAGAGCAAGGAGCAGAATGGTTTGTAGAGAGAATAGAGGCTGCAGGTGAGCATCCTCTGCACCCCACAGTCGCTCCAGGGGACACAGTAGCAACAAATTTCCCTCGTTCATGTGGCACTTTCTGCAGTGAAGGTGTGATTGTATTACCCACAGTTTTCTACTCATGACCTAACTGCTGCTGCAGAAAACATCCACCATGTGTTTGTCTCAAGGGACTGAACTGACGGATTATTGTGCCACTGTAAAAAAGTAATTTTAATAACACAAGAGCGGGGCATGCATCTTGCTTTTGTAAACTGTGTGAATAAATGGTACATATGTCCCTGCAGACAGCAAAGGCCAGGCTCCATCTGTTACATTAGTGAAACCTTGCAGTCAGGCTAATGACCACAGAGTTTTGACTTTGTGAGTGCAGTGCCTAGCTCACTCCCTGCAATGTTAACTAGACAGTTTCTACCAAAAATGTTTTAAACAAAGAACAACAGATTTTGTGGCTGGCCCGAGGTGCTCTAGAATTTATTTATGGCTTAAAGCAAATTGCTTCTAATAATCTGCACTTCTCTCTCTCAGAAAAAAAATATCATAAATATTACATTATTATCTTCATCAATATAAAGCACAAAAGTCCAGGAATTAGTATATATATTTTCTTCAAAGCATTCTGAAGACGCAGATGAGAGTTTTCAGCTGAATTTCCCCAGCTCCAGGGATATCTCTGTTACACTGTTGTGTGAAGCCATAATGTGGGTTTGAAAATGAGGTTAGTCCTCTACTCTTTGCATGGGCATCTCCTCATCCATCAAATCAAATTGTGTCTGGTTACATCCTACTTTTCAGCATTTTTATTGTAGCCACGTGTGGAGTTTTTAAAACAGGTATTGGGAAATTTCCTGCAACTCCAAGAAGACTAAATTATTCTAAAGCTGTGCTGTAAGCTTGGCTGTTGGGTTACAAAACTGAGTGCAGAGTCGAAACATGTCAGGTGCTGCAGACACAGGTCTTGGTCCAGAACAGAAACGCTGATGACTCTTGGTCAGTAACCTCAGTGATTCCATTAAATCAGTGGGATTACTGGCCTTTCCTGGAAAGGCACTTCCCTGCCTCATGGAATAAATCTAAGCTTCTCAGTAGTTGCCAGTTTCCACTGTGGGAATAAGATAGATTTTAGGGAGGAATGAGATTGCCTGCCATTACATGAGCTGCAGAATAGTTTTTGTGTATTTCATTCATGCATTTGGCTCCAAACTCTGAGTGGGAATGAATAGTTGTAATAGAAAATGCGTTGGTTTAACCTTTGCTCACACAAAGCCTGAGCTGTGTCTGTTCAGAGTTCTCTCTAAGAGTTAAAGCTTAAAGGAAATGTTTGGGGCACAGCAGTCACAGAGTTACAGGCACCATATTCTAGTTAGCTACTTAAAGCAGTTTTTGTGTGATTTAAAGATTTTATGCTTGGGGTTTTCTTCCCAGATATGTTTACCTCTTTCTTTTCAGTGGTGGAGACTCGTTTCAAAAAGAAGGCAGCATAAGGGAGAAATAACCTTTATAATTTAGATATACTTCTAAACATTCTTCTGCTGCTCTCAGTATGCATGTGCCCTTTGTACTGTGCTTTCGAAATTTATTTAAAAAACAAAGCCCAAAATAGAGGAGCAGCCTTCTCGAGGTGATGTAAGACATGTAATTTCTTCAGGCTGTCAGCCATAAATGGCAAATCCCATCTGAGGTTGTGAACAGTCAGGAAGGACAGAATTAGAGCTATCTCAGTTGGACCTTTAAATGCACTAATGATATAGAAGAGAATATAGAAATATCATCAAGCTGCTGAAAGGAGGAGCAGCTAGCGAGACAGAAAGCAGAGCAGAAGGCAAGCAGTGAGAGGAAGGAGAATTAACTTGCTGGAACATGTCTAGAATTTGGGGAACTTGCTGTGTATTTTCTGTGTAAGAATCTTAACCAGGGTAGGTCACTAAACCCGTACTCCTGCAGTGTCCATCAGAGGTGGCTACTCCCTTCCCTAGGCCTCATTTCAGGTGACCTTTTACAACAGGAGCCAATAGGTTGTAGAGATATTGAAGCAATGTCCTGCTTAAAATCTGATTCTTCTAAGAAGATAGTCAGTTTTGGGCCTCACCTGCCTCCTTCCCCCTCATTTGCTAACTGTACAGGCTTTAGACATCACCTGTTGCCAGTGGAAACTGGCAAATGCAGCTTTTGTGTCCACTGGGGCATGGTCAGCCTCCTGTTTGAGGATAAGGGATGAATGCTCTGGCTGCCCAGATGGAACTTGCATCCATACCCTGAATCCTTCTTAAGAAGCTTTCTACAGTACATGTAAAAGAAGTTCAAAAGCTTGTCTGCAGATAGAGGAGATAGAGACAGAGGAAAAACAGTATTTGTATCATGTCATCTGCTTTCATCTCATCTGAATTGCAGAGGCTTATTTCAGTTTTTCTGCTAATGTCACATCTTTGGATGCACAAAAATACTGTAATATTATTCTTTGTAAGAGTGCCTGGCAGACCAGGTACATTGTTGTATGAACTGATTTCTTTCAATGTTCAGTGATTCCTCCTCCAGGAACCTGCCTTTGGTTGGTCTGATCACAGAATCACAGAATGGTTTGGGTTGGAAGAGACCTGAAAGACCACCTGGTTCCACCACCCTGCCATGGGCAGGGACACCCTTTACCGGGTTGCTCAGTTATATATAATTTACTCTTTGGCTGAGCCACTCATAAGTCCTAGAAAGAAAACTTCTTACTCTGCAAGACAACTCATGGCAAGTGATTTTGCAGTATCTCCCTGGAGAGTGAGGTTTTAGTGGCAAAAGGGACTTGAAGCCAAGTGTCTTTCAGATTTTTCATGCCAGAACATGTATTGGAGATGCACCATGAAGTCCCGAGTGTGTTGGGTAGTTCAGGTTATTTGAGGCAAAAGAGCTCTGTAAGCCCATAGGGCAGAAGAAATATTTCAAATATGCCAAGATGGAAGCAGATAGCAGCAGAAGGAGAGGAGCTGGGCAAATTTTCCATAAGGTGGTCCAACGCCTGGCCTTTCTTTCTGCAAAAAGTGTTATTCTTTCAACAACTTAATGAGCTTTTTGGGTGCTATCCTATTGTTGTGATGTTTGTGACAGCTGTCAGCCTTTATTTCCCATATTTAGTACACACTTGAGCATCCATTCCTGTTCATTTACTTTGGTTATATTTTTACTTCTCTGGATCACTTTACCTTCAAAAACATCCCTTGAAAGTGGTGAAGTTCCTTTCCATGTTATATTTTGTCACAAAATATTGAACCTATTTTGCTTCATTTAATAGAGAAAGGGCTACTCCTGTGGATCCCATCACCAATAATTTCACAGGTTTGTCTCTCCTAACTTTACATGCCTGCAGTGAAGGCATCAGATATTATTTACTCAATCTACTATACTTTTACTGTTATAGTTTGTTCAGGTAGGCTGCTGTTAAGGCACAAGCTTCAGCATGAGATCATCGAAACCATTCCCTGGAAGTGCCTCTTTCTCTGCTGTGAATGATGGTGTTTCAAAACACACACACACAAAAAAAATGTGCCCCAAGGAATACATTAAAGAAACCTACAGTCACTCTGACAGGTTCCACCCAGCAAGTCTTTTCAGCAGCCTTGGTGTGCACTGGGATTTGTCCTCAGAAATCTCTGGTCTTCTCCCAGTCCAGTGTCTGAAGGCTTGCTCTTGCAAGATGCCCATTTTTTCATAACAAAACAAAGCACTTTGAGTAATCCAGGCAAGGCATTCCTGAAGTTTTGTTAATCAGGGATTCAGTATGTACAATCACCCAGATATTTGTATCTAGACGTACAAAACGTGAGGGTGCAAGCTCTCATTTCTGATTTATGCACATCTCAGTTAATTTAGAGGCCTTATGGCCCTTGCCATATCAGTTGAATACTTTGTGATGCTTGTATTAAAACTATCCAGAAATACAACTGGCAAGTAATTGCAGATGAGTTTTAGCAACACCAAATCATGGAAAAAGAGAGGCCAAGCCACTCTGTAGGCCTTTTTCATCATTAAATGCATGATTCAAATACTCCTAGTTTTAATGATATTTTCCCTTGAGTTCAGCAATTTTTAGAGTGAGGCCATAACTGTTGTGTGTTTATTGATAGATTTTCTTCCTGAAAAAGGAATATTTTTAGGAATTACACTAAAGTAAATTACTGCTGTGGTCTTTCACTGCAGCAGCCTGAGATGAATCATCCTAAGGGGCACCACTTGAACAGCTATGTGTTAAATAGATAATGAAATAGCATTTATTTAAATAGGCATTAAACGCATTACATTGTACAGCAAAAAATCAAGCTACAAACTCAGTGGAGTTAACGGAAATCTTACTGCTGCCATGGGGTTTAGTATTTCTACAGGACTGCAGGGTTCTTTTTACAATTAAAAGAAGAAACTACAGAGTATTTGTTTCTGTGAAGGAAGTTACTGGGCACAGGAAGGTCATGATTCACAGCATCACAGCCTGCTAATTAATACATTATGCTTTTCTGAGTATTAATGAGACAGTGAAGGATTTCAACTCAAGAGGATTTGTAATGTCACAGAGAGCAAAGTGGAGAACTCTCAGACAAAGGCAAAACTGAGTATCAAGCTCCAGCCAGAATAAAGAATTGCAGAGCTGTCTCATACATCCATGAAAGGCACCTGCAATTTATGGAGGTGAAATCATGTCTTCTTTATCTTCCCCATCAATTTATGGTGGTGAATACTTGACTTGTTTAGTTTCCCCATCACCTCATTAAAGATTTCTTGTTAAAGTTGCAGCTTTGGAGGCTCAGAATCTGTCCAGTTCAGGTCTGCATCATTCTGATACCCATTTTATCAGACAATGCACTGCAGTGTCCTGCAAATCAAGTTTCCTTTCCCATTGAAATGTGCTTTTTTATGCCTTCTTGCCAGAATTATCTTTTTGGTATCTCTGGTTATTAACCCTTACTGCTTGAGCCTCACTCACACTGTCACTGACTGCCTTGGCCACTCTTCACCTCCCCTCATTGTTTGAGCCAAAGGATTTAGGGGTAGGTGTGGAAGAAAGGCAGTCCTGCTGTCTTCCTTCTCTGTGATGCAGGTCATGAAGGTTGTCCTGCAAGCACCAGTAGGAATTAATGTGTTTTAGCATTTTCTCATCCACATGGACATCAGTTTCCTACTCTCAACCGGCACGTACTTAAATACCTAAAGGTCATAGTGTTTTTAAAAAAAAGGAAAGTGAGCCCACCACCAGAAATAGCAACTGCATCATAGGTGAGGCCCTTGCAAGGGTTAATGCAAACGGAGAGTTACAAGAAGTTACTGAAGTAACTGGCAAAGAGTGGCAGAGAACAGTGAAGGTGCATAAACTGATCTTGCCACCTGACAGGTGGAAAAACATCATGTAGCTGCAATAGCAGCATGGAGGATGTTTGTTATTGTTCACAGAAGTCACATCTGTTGTGATCTAGAGAGACCAGAATGCTTGTCTGGCTCACCTTTCTGGAGACAGAAGTCCAGCACTGATCCACTGGGTTTTAGGGATGACAAGGGTCCAAGCCCTTTGGAAGAAACAGTAGCTTTCACTGAGTGCAATAAGGTTTCATTGAACACCAGGTAAAGTCAAATATTGGTGTCTGTATTTCACTGTGCAAGAGGCCAAGGCATCCAAATGTGGCAGTAATTTTTTGTTTACACTTCATGATTAACACATTCCTCACTGCTCCAATCTGATTCCAGAAAGGAAAAAAAACCCTTTCTGTTCCCATGATGGATCTGTCAGTAGCACAAGACTCCTTCTGATTTACCTCCATTCGATGCTCTTGAACCCAAAGCCAGCAGCAAATAAGTTGAAGAAATCAGGGCTGTGCAGGTAGAGAGTTCCACCATCTAGGACTGGAAACCTCTTCATCCTGGTAACTAATGACCCCTTTACAACACAAACCCATTGTTTGTTCCCATCCTGGAGAGCACAGAGCACTATTCCTGCCTTTCAGGGTTCAGCAGAGGGCTGTTTTCAGCCCTGGTCCCCAGGGGACAGCTGCCATATGGCCAGGGGGTAGCAGGACTGACCTTCAACCAGCAGCAGCTGGAGCAGAAGAAATTTGTAAGAAAAAGGATTTGAAAGATGATGGTTTTGAAGGTGAGAAAGCTACCTACACTTCAAGCAGCTGCCACATGAGGTTTCCTCCCTCGTCCCTCAGAGGCTTGTGAAGATCTGTGGTGGCTTTTCATCCAGAGACTCAGGATGGAAGGACAAGAGGGATTTTCTATCCAGAAATCCTCCATATCTCTTTGGTAGCTTTAGAATGTTCTCAGCCACACAGCTCTTCTTCCCTTGCTTGTAATTTGAAAAGGATTTCACCTGACTGACAGCAGCATTAGCCCTGTTTTACAGGGAGCAGGCAGAAGAACATGCTGGATGAAGTGACTCCATCTGGAACATTTTTACAGCTGCTTTGTTCTGCTGAAGTGGAATTGGAAGCAGTGATCTACTGCCTCTTGGGAATTACATCCCTTCTTTTCCCTCAGTCTACTCATTTTTCCTACAGTAATTGATACTTTCTACCTTACAGTTCTCAGTTCTTCTGGAATAAATCACAGCTCAAGGATTCCTCTGTCCAGAAAACTCTTAAAATGCTATTAAGAAACAGGGATAAACACACCTGCAAGTTCATATTCTCCAGAGAGCTCTTCTTATGTAGGTTTTGCTCTGCCCAGCAACTCAATCATCAGAAATTAACCACAGACCTGAGTGCACAGTCTCATGTCTGAGCTGAGCAGCTTTTCTAACACACAGAGGAGCAGAGCAGGTCTTAAAATCAATTATTAGCACTCACACAGGGACCATCAATACAAAATTTCATGTTTTTAAGCAGAGACCTAAGTCACAGTTTCCTTTCATGTATTCCCTCGTTGCAATGAAGGGAATAAACCATCAGCAGTGGACTGTGCATTCATGTCCAGATTGAAGCTGCTCATTGACTTCAGTGCAGCTGTCAGGTTTTATGCCAACTAATAACCTTGCCAGGCTGGATTCAAACTGACAGAATTTTCAGAAAATCTGTCATTATCCTGGCAAGGAAAGAATCAGCTCCACTGTTCTTTTTTGCAACGGAGACGCAGAAGTGTTGATTCAAATGTATTCTGCAAACACCCTCTCCTGGAGGCCATGGGAACGTCTGGGCTTCAGAAGCTTGAACACATAGGACAATTCCTGATCAAAACCTCCACTTCCAGAAGTTGAGCTGTGAATTTTCATCTGCTAAAATCTGAAATTCATGTGCTTCACTGTGAATAATTTTCTTTCATCTCCCTCTGCACCCCATAAATATTCACTAGTTAGTTTTTGGAAACTCTTGAAGATAAGCAGGGAAAGCCCATGAACAGTTTTACATTGTTTTGTGGGCTTTGGTTTTGTGGGGTTTAGTTTTGTTTTGTTTTGTTAATTACTATTATTTAATTTGTGTTTTTCATTTTCCCCTGTAACTTTGCCAAGCACCAATTGCTTATATTTTATCACTGGGCTATGAGAAATCTATTAGTGGCTGGAAGACCACCTAAACATGTGGGTTATGTAAGGCAAAGTAAAATGCTATTGCTTTATATTCCAAAGACAGAAGTGTCATTGTAAAACAGCAGATATCTAAAACCAGCAGTTCTTCACTTAATGCTACTCTTCTTCAGTGATTAGTGACTGAAACTGAGCAGACTTTCAGGAATATGCAGCAGTTCCCTGGCAGAGATCATGCTGGCACTGAGAGCAATTCTGCTGATCCACAAGGTGCCCATTAAACACTGCACTTGGTGTTATACCAGGTTACCAGCACCGTCATGGGAGTGAGCTACTAAAACCTTTTGCACCATAGTTTTTCCCTCAGAAGTTGTTGTAAAAGTTAGGACAGTGTTTTCAGCCACATTCCTCCTTTCTATACACTTTAAAATTAAAAAGCACTATTGTAGGTGGTGGTAAAAGCTGAATCCAGGTTGGCTCTGTCACTGCAGTGAGTGGTCACTGGCACTGCACTCAGCTGCATACCAGATTGCCTTTATCTCATTTCCCTCAAAAAATAGCTCATGGAGTTGAATTTGGGTACTGAAGAGGGCACCTCAATGAAAGACGAAATGCTTCTCGTGGGTTGAGATCATGGTTAGTAATGGAGTTCCCAAGGCATTTTTCCTCCAGTCATATTTCCAGATGCACAGAATAGTTCTGAACCAGACTCAGTGAGGCAGCTGCTGCACCCCATCAATCAAGTGCTGGGAAGGGCTGGAAGATGTCAGTTACATCATTGCTTATAGGAAATTATCACCATTTCCTTTCCAAACAGTTGCTCTGTTTAGACCTTCCTTGTCTCCTCACAGCAAGCTCAAACTCCATAGGATCAGAAGGCAATATTGTATTGCTCACTTTTTTGGAGCTGAGGCCATAATTTTTCTGTGCTGAGCACCTGGGGTTCTTAGTGCAAAAATACATGGCAACCAAACGTGATGCAGACCTCAGAATGATAGTAAACATAATAACCAGGGCATCAAGGAGGCGAAAACTCCTTGAGGCAACTAATTTGGCTTTGCAGCACTGAAAAGTCATACAAAAGCCAGAACCTGCAAGAAAGACCTCAAAACACCACAGTCCCACAGGCTTGAGTGTGCCAAGGTTAACTGCTGGCAGCATCTCAAGCGTTTTCAGTTTTAAATCCCAACCAGCACAGGAGATTTCTGGGCCTGTTTGCTTTCAGGTTGGGATCTAGGTGTTCTCCCTGGCTGACAGCACTGACTGCAATGGCAATGCATTACATAAAATGGAATGTGCCAAGTTATGCAAAACCCCTGTCACTCAGGATTGTGTTTTCCTGTTTCTGCTGCTGTGGTTTCATCACATTGGTGTTTATCACGTTGGTATTTTCATGCATAATTGGCACCCCAAGCCATAGATGCATGCAGATGCCCAATTCGTCTCAACATCTTCCCAAATAAGACAAGTTCTCCTCTTCCCACTCAGCAGATGTTTTAACAACAGCAGACAGAAACCAAGAAAATCTAGAAGTGAGGGGCCAAGCCAAGGGAGCTGGTAGCTGCAGTGTTTGCTCTCAGCAGCAAGAAGCACAAACATTTGTCTGGGAGCACCATGTTTTGCAAGGTACAGAAGACTCTGAGAAGTCCCAAAGTTTTCCTGGCACTGTCAGAGAAGTTGGATGTACTGTAAAGCTCTTGAGCTTCCTCAGACACTGTTTGGCCTCCCTGTCTCAGTGCTCAAGTGACCCAACAACCATTTTGCTTCCTCAGTGCTTGGCAGGATTCACATTTCCCCTTGCTTTCTTTCACAGTGTAAGAAAACATTGCCTCTTGTTTGTTTCCTTACCCATGGTGTGTTCTCTTCAGCTGTGAGACTCACTTGTGGAAATACTGGCACAATCCAGGTGTCCTGCAGTAGATAGGCTACTGTTCTGAGAGGTTCACAGGGACACCAGTTCCAGAAAGCATGCTTCCTTCCAGGGCTCATTAGCCTTTCTCCTGCACCTTCATCCTCTACTTCCCAGCAGCATGTCCTTGTCCTCCCTCCCAAGACTGCTGCCTTCTCAAAGATGGGACATCCTCCTGAGCTATCCATCCCTGTCCTGTGCAGCAAGATCCTCTCATTTTGGTATTCCACAGGCCTAAACCTGTGACATCCAAGCACTGGAGACAAGTGCTCAGCCCCCTCTGGCTCTGTGTCCCGCTGCTGATGTGACAATCTCTTGACTCTGCCCCAAACACTAACCCAGATCCAAATGGGATCACACCTTGTGCATCACCACAGCTTCATCACAACAGCTTCCTCACAGCAGAGTGTGCAGGTGGTTCTAAAACTTTGGGGTGCACCTAAAGAACAGCCACTTAGGGTATACACTGTTGCTTTAGGGATAAAACTCAGTTCACTGATATGAAATCCATGATCTGCAGTATTTGAGATGCAAAAATGATGCTTTTAGCTGCTGGAACTGTCACCTGTTTTAGGAGAGCCACTAACCAGCAGCACTGAATAGGTTTTTAACCCCTTTTAGCTGCTAGCAAATAAAATACTGAAATGCATTAGCAGTTGATAGCTTTTAACATTGTTTTTTAGGTTCTCCATTGATATGTTTATACCCTTGCTGTTAGACTGCCCAGGATGTTGGTGCTCCCCTTCTCAAGCTCAGCCAGCACAGTTTGCAGTTGGCTGTGGTGCTTGGTGGCCTTCCCAGACAGCACTCAAAGGGCTGGTAGCTTGATAAACACTAATGGATCTTCAAAATGGAGATCCAGGAAAAATTCCTTCACCAAAAGTGTTGTCAGGCATTGGAACAGGCTGCCCAGGGAAGTGGTGGAGTCACCATCCATGGAGACATTTAAAAGACATGTAGATGTGGCTCTTGGGGACATGTTTTAGTGATGGGCTCAGCAGTGCTGGGTTAATAGTGATTGGGGTCTGATCTTAAAAGTCTTTTTAAACCTAAATGATTCTCTGATTCAATGATCTGGCAGTTGGAGAAACTTAAATACCTTTATTTGAGATACTGCTACTTTGCAATATCTGCACCCATAACAATCTTCACATCTTGTCCAGTGAGTTGTCAGGCCAGGACTTCTGACTTCAAAGCCTCTCTCCAGGTCTAAACAAACCTTGTTCTTCCCATTTCTTACAGCCATAGATGTCTGATTTTGCAGGGACTTCATAAGGCTGTCTAAGCTGATTGCCCAGAAAACTCATGTCTGGAGATGGCTCTGCAGCTATTGCATTCATTTATTTTTAATCATACTTGAATCACCAGCAAACCTCCAGGTGTTCTGGATACAAAAAGTGTCAACATTTTCTGTGCTTTTTTCCTGCTTTGTGATGATTGTTCACCTTTGACACTAACAGAGCTTTGAATGAAGAAACACAGTGTGTAGAAACACAGGAGAGTGCACAGTCTCCACATAGCAGAAATGCCTCTAATTTCAGCAGCTATTTCTTCCAATAAGCTGGTCTTTATATTTGCAATTACTGACATAAAAGTAAGTAAGTGCCTCTCCTGGATTAGCAGTTAAAAAACACCAGGTAGAATCCATTCTTGATTCTTCAAATGCTGATTTTTCAGTTTGTGGTTTCTCCAAAGCCCTAGGCATTAAGAATCTGTTATTGGTTTATAGAAAACAGAAAGACTCTTTCATACAGGACTTTCAAAACATAAAGAAACACAAAAGAAGGAGAGCATGAGAAACAGAAAAGATTAGAAAAAAGAGACAACTAATAAGGTAAGATTCACAGGAAGACTATGTCATTTACCCATCCTGTCAGGACACAGATATTTGTGGTTTCCATCTTGTCACATAATCTTCCCAGGAGAGGACTACAGAAGGTAAGAAAGCAGCAATGACAAGTGATGAGTCTTGTTTCCATCCTGAAGTTTTTATCTTCTGTTGAAGCAAGTAACCCTTAGCAGTCTTAGCAAATGATCAGTGAAGTTCTTTTGGCAGCATTTGCACTGTCAATCCACAGAGCTGCAAGCAAACCTTTTCCTCCTGTGGATAAGCAGCAGTAGGAAGAAAACGGAAGTCCTTGAAAGACACAGAGGATTTAAAAAACTATTAGCATTTATCCTTTGTAAAAGGAGTTCATCAAATACAAAGTTGCAGACACATAATGATGCTGAAGGAAAAGCAGAGATTACCAGAAGCAGGTATAGCACTGGATGCAAAGGATGACTGAATAACTCCCTTACAAGACTTCCCAAGACTTCCCACCAGGCATATGGTGTTGCTAGAGACAAGATATTAAGCCAGAAGGACTTTTGATCTAATAAACATTCCAGTGTTGTCATCATTTGGGGTGAAATTTGACAGCGTGCCCAACACAAAGTGAAGCGTGGGCAGTCCTCAGTAAAGGATTTAGGATAGAAAACTGCATGGAGGTGCAGTTTACCGTTTTTATACCAGCCTTCCTCATTCAGGCTTAAAAATTGAGCTAAATGTAGGCATTGGTGACAGTCTGAGTGAGAGATGCTTTCCAGTGAAGTCAGACTTTGTCTGGAGATCAGATGTTGCACTGCAGTTGGCATCACTAGATGGGCTACAAACGTCACAACAAACATCTAAGGTGACTTGCAAGAAGCCAGGAAGATGTTGGGCAGTGTTCAGTGCTGGGTCTTAATGGGGTTTTTGGTCTTTTCACTGAAACTGCCAAGAAATAAAACCTACAAAAGTTAGTGCTGACGGGGGTGATGATGTTCTTGGGACAGAGAGGGCATGAATCCCACTCCAAATTCCTTCTTTAGGCAGGTCATCTCCAGTGCCTCAGGATCTGGGCTGGCAGCATTGTGCTGGAAGTCTCCATGATGCATTGTCACAGCCCAGCTCCTGTTATTTATGTCTTCTGGCACTTGAAGGCTGCTCCCACACTCCCAGGCAGGAACATTTCCCTCTGTGCCCACAGTCCTTCTGGCACAGCACTATGGCCAGCTCCAGATGGAGGCACACCCTGCATTGCTTGTCCCACAGCCATCTACACCAGAACACCTCAAAAAAATATGCAAGGACTCCCTCCATGCCCACAGACTTACATTTAGCTGCATCCATGTGTCATTCCTGGGAGGCAACAGAGGGACCAGATCAGCAAAGCACAAGGTGGTAACCTCCTCCCCACTTTTCAGGTAGAAGTTACCAGAAATACAGAATATTCTTACCTTCCATGACATCTGAAACATCATCCAAAAGAACTTTTTCTGTTCCTTTTCAGACTAAACTGGGTGACTGTGAGTTCGCATTGTACCTCTGCTATTCTTAAAAAATCTACAAACACTCTTTTATCCACTGGGTCATTGAAGAGAAGACTGGGAAAGGTCTTTTTACAGCTTTGTAATGCCCTGCACTCTGTTCTGCTTAGATGATAATGCAGAGGGCCAGATGGACTGGCAGAATGCTTCTTGGCTTGGTCTTTGCCAAGCAGAGTGTGGCCATGGTGAGATCATCCTTGCAAGCTGCTGAGATGTCCATGAGCTTCCTGGGAAGCAAATCCAACACGACTGCTTTAGCCTTAGCTCTGTTTGGCTTCCTGTGCTCCGGAAGCTTGGCCTGTAGAAACTGGTGGGTTGCTGAAGGCTTTTTAATGAGTGTGGCTTGGCAGCACTCAGCCGGCTCGAGGAAGTGCTTGGCATGGTGAAAGATGCTGCCTGACTTCTCCGTGGCAGTGTGAGACTTTCCCCACGAGCCACTAAATGCTCCAAAGGCAAACAGAAGCTTTAGAAAGCTGTGAAACCTTAGCTGGGCTCCTTGGGACTACAGAGCGTGGGGTCAGTTCAGAAAAAGGCAGGGCACAGACCCAAAGAGTGTGTGTTTATAGCCATGGTTGCAGCCTGGGCTGTGCAGAAGGGAATTCTCCCTCCTTCTCTCTGCCAGGGGAGACTTTTTGGTGCACACAGCCTTTCAGTCCTCAGCTTGCCTGTGGAGAATGATAGCAAAGACTACGATATACTGCCTAGGCTTCTAGGAATGAACTGGGGGTGCCACCCTTCTGCAGAAGGTTAAATTGTACCCTTAAGGAATCAGTCAAACATATTCTGCCAGAACAAATTCAGGCTCTGTGTCCTTTGCTGGCTACCCAGAGCCCCAGAAAGTGGATTGTAGCCAGCCCAGAGATTTGTCATAGCACTTCTGAAACATTGTCCATTCTAGAGACAAATAATCCCAGTAAACACCTGCATTTCGGTGTTCAGGCTCTTTCATGGGGATTGTTTTCCATGTTTGAAGAAAACCCTGAGAGTACACACAGAGGCTGTTTAGCCACCTGGAAAGTCTTTCCAGGTGTTTCCTGGGGAATGGGAAGCTGCCTGCAGGAAAACACCCGGAGAGGCAGGATTTCTGAGGAGCGCTTGGCACAGCAGGACCGAGATGCCAGATGTGATGGGAGGCGAATGGCTCTGCTAACCTTCTCCTGTCCTCCCCTCAGCTGCACCACCCGTCCCAAGGGTTCCGGTTCGGCACGGTGCGGGAGAGCAGCGCGGAGGACTACGTGAGGCAGAGCTTCCCGGAGATGCACGAGTACATGCGGCGCTACAACGTCCCCGCCACCAACGACGGGGTGGCCTACCTGAAGTGAGCCCCTGCGCGCGGCCGTTGCGGCCTGGTTATTGAAATTGTTGAGGGAGATGACTGGATTAAGGTGCAAACGAGGCCAAAGTCAGTAGTATGGATTTTATTTAATAGTAAATGTGAGAGAGAGAGAGATGGGGGTGGTGTTGGTGGAGAAAGGTGATGGGGAGAGAGAAAAAGAGTGACAGACAGAGATTAAGTAGAAAATACCACCACTCCGTGGATCCTCTCCTTGAGGTCCTACTGATCCTCTCCTTCTGGTCTTCCCAGTGCTGAGGGTCCCACAAAACGTGGAGTTGAATTGATTAAGGCACATTTGGGCCAGGTGGGAATGCCCAGGTACCTCCTCTGGGTGTGGAGGTGTTGTCAGGCAAGGGCAGTGTATAAACTCCTGGCAGTTTCCTGAGCTTGGGAACCCTCTGTGAGGCAGGAAGAAACATCCAGAAAATAACATCCAGTCCAAGCAAAAGCTGAAAATGAGGTTCCTCAGTGTGGCAGGAGGAAAGACAGTGCTCAGAAAGGTACCTTAGTTTATCATTAAAATGAATAAAAGAAGCACTAGACTGGTAAAAAGTAATAAAAGTCTTGTTGCTTTAGGGAATCATCATATCAGTGTGCCTCAGAGGCATTCCTGCTTAACAGTCTGGAGTCACACAGCTCTTCCAGGAAACAGGAGGGGTGGTAATAAGCCTGAAATCATTAGTTCATTTTATTTGTAGAAGGTGTCTAGCAGATGGCCTGAGAACTTTTCATCAGAAGTTTTTTCCCATTGTTCCCTGTTTATATATGTTTTTCCAGACCCATCCTATTGATAATTAAGATACATGGCTGTTCTTTGGGTTAAACTGGACTCAATGGATTGAAATCAATAAAGTAATCACATCAGGAGAAACACACAGACTTTTAAGGGGAAAGGAATGGAGGGTGCAGTCCCTGGATCAGATGAGAACAGGCACTACAATGGTTCTTTTGTATCATTTTATGCAAGCATGCTGTTCAGAAATTATTATTTTAGTAAAATTTAGTCATCCACGTTTGCGAAGACAACACAAGGAAAAGCTGAATTGGGTGAAGGAAATAATTTACCTTGAATTCAAGGAGAAAGGAAGAAAAACACCTTTGAATAAATTATCCCAGTTATCCTTCTGTGTTTTTGCTTTAATATCCCCAAGTTTAACATCACAGAGAAACTAAGACAGAGACAATATTTTAGCAGTTTTTTATCTTTTCCACAAAAGTCTTGTGCTCACTTTTAAATGTGTCAAAGTCCAACATATTGTAGTGATTTTTGTCTTTCAGAACAATAGTATTTTGTGGTAGCAAAATAAGTCCTAAGCACACTGAACTGCTCTTAATGGACAAAGCTTGCATTTCATGCACAATTCCCTCTATCAAAATATAAATCAGTTTTCATTTTAAGTGCAGATGTGCAAGTAACAGTCCCTGTTTTCCAACAATAATCTTCCAGAGAACTGCACAGGCAAATGTTGAGTGAGCATCACTGAGTCTTAGACTGTGATTTTGTTTCTGATTTTGATGTTGAATACAGGCATGATCCAGAGAAACTCGATGCCTTCATCATGGATAAAGCACTCTTAGATTATGAAGTGTCAATAGATGCTGACTGCAAGCTCCTGACAGTGGGAAAACCCTTTGCCATTGAAGGTAATAATCAGTTTTATAACACACTGCTCTCATGTTCCTCATGTGTTGCATTTGCTTTGTTGTGCTGTGTATTCTCTGTGAAAATACACAGGTGAAACTGAGGACCTCCAGAGGATTATGATAAAATCTTCAGTGACTGAGCAGAGCAAAAGCTCCAGAGTTTTCTTATGTTTTTTGAGCTCTCAGATCACTTCTAGCACCTATTCAAGGCCAGGTTGGGTGGAACTTTGAGAAACTTGATTTAGTGGAAGACCTCGCCATGTCAAGGGCTGGAAGTAAATGATCTTCAAGGTTCTTTCCAACCCAAACCATGCTGTGATTCTGTGATTCAATGACCTGTTGCCATGCTGCATATAGAAATTATTCCAAGTGCTCAGTCTGTCTCCAGACAAGTAGAAGGCAGAGACCCATTTCCCTGCTAGCCACAAGATAAAGATGCCCCTGAAATGAGGATTCTCTTCTGCAGCTCACTTTGTTGACATGTGTTCAAAACCCAATGAAACGTGTTCAAAATGCAGCTCTGCAGTTCTACTCTCATCTGAAGCAGAGAAATCCTGTTCCCATTTTAAAGGTCAGCTCAAGATTCCCAGTGAATCTGTATTTGAGTGAGGAGGGAGCCTGCCCTAGTGCATCCCTCCTGCAGCCTCGAGGAATTAGCGAGGACAGCTCGGAAGGCAGCCTGGAAGCAAGGCTGGTGTGAAGCACATCCAGCATGGATGAGCACATGGGCAGCGGATTTTTGGAGCCACTTTTGTGATAGATGGACAGTGGAAGGGTCTGGTGCTTCCAATTTCCTCTCCCAAAGCCAATCACTCCTACTGCTCCCATCACACATTGAAAAAACCTTCTTCAGAGACCTGATAAATCCCTTTCAGAAAGGTCAGCTCTGCTGAATTGAAACCAAAAGCTTCCACAACTATGAATTAAGTGAATTAAATTTCAACATGGAAAAAGAAACAAACAAATAAACCCTGAACTATGTGATTTTGGATGGCTGGACTTTGTATCACCCAATTACAAAGAATATATGCTGAAAATGTGATATTTATGAGTCCTAGCTGGGCCAACTGTGAAACAAATCCTTCTAGGTGAGCAAATTTATTCAGGCGGAATTACAGGCACAATGTAAAAAACTCAGCAACAATACTACTGCATTGTTGGTACGCGTATCACCTCATCATTCATTGAAAAGAAAGACACTGTCATGGCAAATTCAGCACTTGTCTGCTTGTCAGGGTTTTTTCTTTCTTCCTATGTTGTCATGGGGTTTTTTAAGGAGGCAGTCTGAAATTCTGAATTCTGAACTGAAAAGCAAAAATCCACAGTGGACTAGAAATGAATCTCTGCAGGCAATTGGCATGCAAGTGCATGTCTTCTAGGCATCAATTGTTTTTGTTTAGAATTTCTAAAGTCAAACCCCAGATTCTGCAAATAGAAATACCATATTCAGAGTTACTGAATTCATTTTCACTTACACTAAGTCCTTTACCAGCACTTTAGCATGGTGAAAGACAACACAGTGGCTAAAAAACTGCATTTATTAGTATCTGAAAGTCCCTGTCAGTGCCAGAGCAGAAATGCATGAACTGAAAGCAAAGCCCCCAGGCTGTAAATTGCTGTGTGATAACAATGAGGACTGCTCCTGTATATATTTACATGCATGCAGCTCCTCATCAGGAGATGCGTAGGAAGAAAATGTCACATCTGACACTGCAGTCACATCCACACCTCTGACAATGGAAAGGATCACAGAATGGTTTATGTGGCATTCAGGCCCCTTGGAATTGCTGAAAGGATCAATAGCAAGGGCATGCAAAATCTGTGTTTCTAGTAAAAAGGCAGATTTATTAATCCTTTACATCCATCTTAAGTTTTTGAACCTCCAGTTCTACATATTGTGTGGCAGTAATAATTTTGAATTTCCTTGTTCTGTTTGTATTGGGTGACTTAATTTTGCACAGCACAGCATTCTCAGACCACAGTAAGCCAGGTTTGAGCTGGCTGGCTGAAACAGAGTGCCAGCTTGCTCTTCCATGCCAAAATGAGCATACTTCAGCAAAATCCAAACATGAAAGAGAGATGATTGTGCTGTTTTCCCTTCTAGGATATGGCATTGGTCTTCCCCCCAACTCCCCGCTCACCTCAAACATCTCTGACCTGATCAGCCAGTACAAATCCCACGGCTTCATGGATGTTCTGCACGACAAGTGGTACAAGGTTGTTCCCTGTGGGAAACGAAGCTTCGCCGTCACGGAGGTAAGCCATGACCTCGAGTCACCCCAGTGAGGCTTTGTGCAAGCTGACAGTCATTTCCCCTCACTCCCAGTGACATGCCCACATGGCAGGAAGGGGTGGCAGCTGAAGGGAAGGAGGAGGCTTCAAAGGCAAGAGCTGCTGGCCTGGGCAGCAGTTGGATCACAGCAGGAAGAGAATGTCAGTGGGACTGTCCTGCTGAGTTAGGCACCAGAGAGCTCTTCCAGACACAGGCAGGGCATGGAAAGGGCATTAAAAATCCTAATCTGGCACAGGTTAAAAATCCTAATCTAGCAAACCTGTCTGATTCCACTCAACTTTGTGTGTATCACCATCCACAGAGAGAGGTGGAACTCAGGACATCCCGAATTTTTACTACGCCCTTCCACTTCTGCAGGCAGCCACCTGTACCAAAGACAGGATTTCAGGCTGGAATTGGCCTGCTGAGACATCATGCCAAGAAGAGAGGGGGAGTAGGTCTCACTTCCATGTAGATCTATGGGAAATGAAAGTAAATCTCCATGGATTTACATCCCAGTACCAAATCAGAGGGGTTATGCCAGCTCATGGCAGCTGAAGAAGTAGGCCATTATTTATGAGAAAAAGATGACTCTTATCAGAATAGCCATTTTCCCTCAAGTTCCCTTGACTGTCAAGTGAAAAAAAAAAAAGATAAAGTACTGAGGGATCAAAAGCACCAGCAATGTCTGAAGCTTGAAGCATAATCTTTTAGGTCAAGGTCTTCCAGAAGGGGTGGGCTATGTGTTCTCACTGCTACAAGACACAGAGCTCTGCTGTCTCGTTCTCAGAGTGTGCAGACAAATGACAAACACACCCTGTGTTTTCCCCAAGGAAGAGGCAGCACAGCCATTCTCCCATCAAACAGAAGCACAGTTTCCTGGGGCTCTGACTCCCACTTTTCAATGGTCGCCTGAGCACCTCATCTGCAACCTCTGGCTGCTGACTGAATCACTAGAAAGCTAGCATTTTTTGGAGATATGACAATCTTTATTTGGAATTTTTAATACATAATTTGTTGGGGTACTTCTGCATGTCTGACTACATTTTTTACTTTTTCATTACAATTGTGTCAATATGAAATAAATTACATTTTAACATCAGGCATTTATAGAAGAAAATTCAATTTATTTTTTATCCAACTTTTTCTTTCTTTTTTTTATGTGATTAATTCAACACAAGAAAGCAAACTTAAACAAAATTGTGTATTCACTGCTCTTTCTGATTTAGCTTATCTGAAGATTATATTATCATCTAAAAAGGGAATTGTCTTTTTAAAATAGCACTTTCTTCAATGACCTCTTGTTACTCTACATTTTAACACAATCTTTTGAATTAGATCTCAGGAAAATTACTGTGTGGTATTGGTGTTAATTACCTCTGTCTTAAAGCACAAAGCTCTTACAGCTGAAAAAACTCAGCTTCCTAATAATTCCCTAGTGATGTGATATAAGGAGCTTCCTCTGATTGTGTCTTACCCCAGAGGATGCATCTGGGGCTGTATGCTCTGCATCCTTAGTCATAGAATGAATTCCAGTTAAAAATGCAGTTTTAATTAGTACTGGTTTTCTCCCAGAATATATGGTTGCTTCTTTAACTCAGTAGAGTGAGGTGCACAGAGGGAGGAGCATGAGATGATCCACTGGGATGCAAGGAGTAAAGTATTAGCACCTGAGTAATGCCTACCTGTAACAACTGTGAGTAGAGGTACATATGTGGGGGTCCCTGCTCAAAAGGTTACCAGGAGAGGTAAATAATCAACAAAAGATTCCTCCCAAAAGGTAGAGGAGGTGGGAACAAAATCTGCTTCAGTCTGAAAATTCAGATTTTGACCTGTGAGTAGTCCCATGGAATTCCTTTTTTTTTTTTTTTCCCAGTATTGAACAGGTTTCAAGCGCAGGATTTTAGGGGAGGCCTTAAGCTTGGGGTCTCAGCCAGAGGACATGTTGTGCCTTAAAGTAATTCAGTCTTTTGAGTGTAAGCTCCATGTGAAGTCCAGAAAGAAGGGCAGGTCTAGCTGCTCCCAGGCTGGTTATCTGACCACAGTCCTTATTTGATCTTCAGTTGCACTAATTCAACATGCACAATTGAGTTTTTATTCAGAAATTAAGGTCCAACAGGCTGGTTCATGTGTCTGAACTGAGGGTCTCAGACTGTGAAGTTCAGCAAGTGCAACATCCTGCACCTGGGTCAGGGCAATGTCAAGCACAGGTACAGGCAGGGCACAAATACGAAACAGATTGAGAGCAGCCCTGGGGAGAAGGACTTGGGGATTTGGTGGATTGGAAGCTCAAGATGGCAGCCCAGAAAGCCAAAGATGTCCTGGGCTGCACCAGAGGAAGGGAGAGCAGCAGGTCAAGGGAGGGGATTCTGCATCTCTGCCCTCTGTGGGGAGACCTCACCTGCAGTGCTGCACCCAGCTACAGGATCCTCCACATGAGAAGGATGTGGCACTGTTGGAGTGGAGACCACAGAGGTGATCAGAGACCTGGAGCTGCTCTGGAGCCAGGCTGGGACCTCTGGAGGTGTTCAGCCTGGAGAAGAGAAAGCTCCAGGGAGAGCTTACAGCCCCTTCCAGTGCCCAGAGGGGCTCCAAGAAAGCTGGGGAGGGACTTTGCACAGGGGCCTGAAGTGACAGGACAAGGGGGAATGGCCTTAAGCTGAAAGAGGTAGATTTACATGAGATATAAAGAACTTAATTAAGCATTTAGGCAGTGAGGCACTGGCACAGGTTGCCCAGAGAAGCTGTGGCTGCCCAACCCTGAGAGTGTCCAAGGCCAGGCTGGACAGGGTTTGGAGCAACCTGGTCTGGTGGCTGGCATCCCTGCCTGTGGCAGGGGGGTGAAACTAGATGGTCTGTAAGGTCTCTTCAAACCCAAACTATTCTAGGATTCTATGAGTCTAAAATGTCACTCAAAGGTCCTTATGTAATCAGAAAGTGAACAGAAGCAGAGCACAACTTGCAAGTCTGTGCCATTGTGGGGTAAGCTCTGCTAAGTCCAGATCTTCACTTTCCTGAGTCACCTCACTTTTAACACATCTCCCACATGCATCCCCTCCTCTTCATCCACTCCTTCTGGCCAAGAACTTGCAGATTTTATAACATGTGATTTCTCTTAGCTGGGACAAATTTACTAAACTAAACTGCCAAGCAGCGAACACTGTCTAAAGCACAGGTTGCCCACTGTTACAGGAAGAAGCATGGGAATTATTCTTGGACTTACCTTTATGTTGGTCTGTATCACTTACTCCTGTACAGTCCAGAAATCTCTGTAATTTAACTCCCTGCACTCAGTCACAGTAGTATTCTACAGATTCACTGAAGTGTGGACAATGTTCAACACAGAAGCAGATAATTCATTTTTTGAAAAAGTCTCAGCTTCTCAGTGGGTAGTCATTCACATGGGTTATATACCAAAGTGAGACCCAGCAATTGCCTTTTGACAGCAAGAGTAAGGCTTTGTATTTTTCTATGTCTTTTTGATAAATTTGGTCTGTGACACACTGCACCTGTTGACCAAGAGTAATAACCTGAAAATGGGGATATATGCAGGTGAAATACTGATCAGTATAGCCTTTAAATTGGTGGAATATCCATCATCCTTTTTTGTCATTACCTCTTTAGCTGTACCTGATTCTTATTCACCTGTCACTCCTGCCCAGTGAAGTTAATTTTTCTATAGATTTGTTTTGAGATCCATCTTTTACTAATCTTACACTGGGAAATTATATCTCCTGTGGCAGAACTCACTGCTAGCTCTTCCCATTTCTTTCTGTCTGGTGGTGGATGTGCACTTTGTTCATTCTGAATTACATTTCAAAACAAAGTTGTTGTGGAAAGATATGATTCAGCCTGGGGCTGGAGGATTTGCAGTGACTCTTTAAGCTGGAAAACCAATAAAGATGAGTCTGAAAGTGCAGAGGTCAGAAGTGCTTGACTCTGCTGTTTTGTATGAGCCTCGCCAGCAAAACCACTTACCCAAGGCATCTTACCCTGGCCATTTACTGATTTTACACTGGATCATTTATGGGGGATGCAGCTGATTCAGGCTTGGAAAGAATACTGCAGTGTGAATTGCACTTTACCCTCTCTGCTGCAGGTAATTTTGGGTAGCAGTAGCTGTCCTTGTTGAGTGCCAACCTCTAGCAATATTGCTTGAGTACTCTTGATTTAAAATTGTTATGCTCTTATTTCAAAGCAATTCCTTTGTGGCAAAACTGCTGAGCTCCCTGCTTGGGGCAGAACATGGTGCAGGAGGGAAGAGAGGTTGACAGAATTAGATTTTCACATCACATCTGGACATAATCAGTGTAATTTGTTTTCATTTTGCATCAATAACAGCCCTACTGTTGTTCTCACTGATGCCTCTTCAGAAGGAGTCAGGCTCCTGGGACTTGCCCCTCCATCCCATTAGCTCCACCCAAGCTCAGGAGAGACTCCAGGGAGAAGGTTTATACAAAGAGGGTGGAAAAGCACTAGCAGAGGCTACCCAGAGAGGTGGTGGCTATCCCATTCCTGAGTGTTCAGCTGTCCCTGGAAGCATTTGAGGTGCCAAGCAAGCTGTTCTAATGGAGTATATCCCTGTCCCATTGTGGGGCAGCTGGACTAGATGGGCTTGAAAGGTCTTTCCACTCCAAACCCGTCTATGATTCTGTGATTTTTAGGAACTAAAAGCTTTGCAACTTTCTGCTCCTGGCAGTAAAACAGCTCTGGTACCCAATCAGCAGGGCTGCAGGCAGGGGAATGCCTGAAAGCAAGTTGCCTGCAGTCAGTGGGTTTGGCTGCTCAGGCCAGGCTGTGATGACCAGGGCAGGGTTTATCAGGACAGTACAAAAAAAGAAGAACCCTTCCTGGTCCAGGGAGTAGTCAGGGTTTGGGAAGAGCTGAGTGTGCACACAATTTCATAGCTTTTAAAAAAATGTTACTGTTGAAACTGTATCTTCTATTTCAGTTGAAAGGCTTACATATTCTCCCTTCTATATTCACGATGGTCACAGACAGCTGGAGCTGTAGAACTTAGAGTGATTTCCACACTGACTGGCAGTTCAGTCAGATAACAGCCAACACATGGAATGAAAAATTATATATTGCCACATGCCATTATCCCAGCTGTTAATATCAAGAACTTGCTGATGCTTCACACAAATGGTATCTAACCTGACAATTAAAAAACAATATATGGAAGCACACAGACCATGGCAGCCCAAACTGACCCTGTCACTGCAGTCCCACTTCTTTCCATGGATGGTGATGCTGGGGAAGGCACAGTGCCATGAACCTCCTGCCAGTGCCTGAGGGACAGGTCAGTGCTAACAGTGGGGATTGGTTCCTGACCCCAGCCTTCCATCTGATCCAGACCAGCCACACAGCAAAAATAAAATTCTTTCAGCTTAGAATCATGGAATTATTTGGGTTGGCAAAGACCTCTATGATAATGAATCCAGCCATTAACCCAGCACTGCCAAGTCCACTGCTAAACTCTGTCCCTAAGTGACACATCTGTAGGTCTTTTAATTCCCCCCAGGGATGGTGACTAATCATTTTTTCATCTCCCATCAGTGGTGGGATCATGGATTGCTCATCTCTCGAGTCTTGGCAGGAACTTGCTGAACTCACCATGTCTTGTGCCTGAATTGATGATCTTTGGCCTCAGCATCAAACAAGAGGCAAAAACAGACAGTGCCTCATCCATCTTGCCACGATTTCATCCAGCTGTCTTCCAGAAAATTGTGCCTTTCTGCTCTGTGTTCTTCCTAGTGCCCTTAAAGGTCAACCTGTAGTTTCCCTTTTTGTTACACCCATCACCTGACAACTCAGCAGTGACTTCTCCAACCTTGAAGCTCTAGTTTATGTTTGTCCCTGGTGCACTGCAGGTGTCAAGGCAAGGCCATGCAGACACTTCCAAAGAGGAAACAAACTGCCCTGTGCTCATAAATAGCAGCTGCCCATCAGTCACCTTTCACAGTACCTTGTTGCCAGAGTGTGAAAAGCGAACACAAAGAACAGGGTAAAAATGTTCTGCTGTACCAGGACAATTTTCTCTGCTTTGCCCCACAGTCTGGGGAGGAG
Organism: Lichenostomus cassidix; assembly: GCF_008360975.1. Taxonomy (NCBI): domain Eukaryota; kingdom Metazoa; phylum Chordata; class Aves; order Passeriformes; family Meliphagidae; genus Lichenostomus; species Lichenostomus cassidix. The sequence continues at coordinate 40,682 of NW_028147751.1, forward strand.
AGTTGGCCCTTGCCCACAGGAGAGACTGGGAATGTTATGAAAAAGGGTCTCATGAAGTGACAGATCTTGCATTGAGAAAGGGTTATTTCAGCTTGGCAAGAGACAGTGGGTTCTGGACTTGCACTGTGGAAAAAAATATTTTGCACAATGGTCCTGCAGAAAGGAGTGGATGAGTATTGACTCTGTCAACAGAGTCAGGAGAGGATGTCTCCTGCAAATGAGTAATAGATTTAGATTCATCCATCAAAACTGAAAACAAACAAAAAAAAAGGTGACTGACTGAGGAGATACTGACAAGGCTTGGAAAATTGATGAGTAGAAAATAAAACATTTATTACACAACGGAGTGTTTTCCCAGGTCTGTGCAAAAGCCAACACAATGAGCAGGGAAAGGAACTTGTCTTGCCAATGCAAGACAATATTTACACTATCTTGAAATTTGTCACTTGAAACTCTAAAGCCATGGTCACCAGTCTTTGCCAAGGATAATCCCCCTGAAGAGATTAAATATGTATTATTTTAAGGCTGTCAGTTCTTTGAGAGCACAGAAAGCCATAAGAATGAAAATCAATTGAAAATATAACAGTCTCTCTCCAGCTACAATAGGGAGAGGGGGACATGTTTTAATACCACTTAGTTGACTAAATAAAAGCATCAGCATCAGTAGGATTTTGCAAGTCTACTGAGATGTGTAAATGAGTTTAGAATTCTGCCCTTCATATCCATTTATCCCTGCTAATTCCTTCTTGACACAGGTGCTGCAAGACTTAAGTTCCTAATATTGGCAAACCTTTTTAAAATCCATACAGGGAAAATGCAATCCAAAAAATGCAGCTTATTATTGTAATTAACACACACATGATACCCTTGTTTAGTGCTTGGGTTCAGCAGTGTGTAGCACCAATATCTTTGCCGTGCTGCCAACCTGCAGAGTATCCACAAGAATCTTTACAAGCTTCTAATTAGTGAAAGCTGGACTGCAGGAGTATTTGATGACTTAGTGCAACCAGGAAGAGTGAAGCATTTACAGTCTCCTGTAGTAGGGAGCAAATCAGGAGTTCTTGCCATGAAAACAAATGCTGAAATTACTAAGCGCTGTTTCTCTGCTCCCTGCTCCAAGGTGAACTCAAATGTCAGACTGTCTTCTCTGCATCTCTTTGCTTCTATTCAGGGCTCAAAAAAACCCAAAAACATATGACTACAGTGGAAACAGCAGGAAATATTTAGATAGCAATTGTGGCTATGGGTTGATAAATTGGAAAAGTCTCTCCAAGGATATATTAAAAAAAAGAAAAAGCAGATACCTCCACTTCTGCACTTGTACTTGGTTTTTCAAAAAATGCCAATTCCCCAGTTTGTCAGTGGGAGACAACCTGGAGGCTGTTGCCACTGTGGTGCTTAGCACCCATTAGCTGTAATTATCCCAGGATTGACTACACTGCTTATTGCTCCAGAGCTATCACATGGCCATAACTGAGTTCCTTTTCCTAAAATGCAGGGAGCTACTTCCTGAATTTATGGTTACAAACTTGGAGCAAGGACTGTATTTTTATCCTGGCTTAATACAGAATACACCACATGGCCTTTCGTTCCTTAAAAAAAAAGAAAATAAAAGGAAAAGAAAATAAGATAGTGCACTAGAGAAATCCATCTATTTGTTTTCTGTTGCCAGCACTCCCCCAACAACCACCCACACCCACTGTCCTGACCCCTACCCCTGGGCAGAGAGGAAACCATGCAGAGGGAAAGAATGCAGAGAAACCAGTTCATTTCTGCTCTTTCCATATATATTCTACATATGTACCTAAAATCACATAAATTACTTACAAAGTAAGTATTAGGGCTTGCTCCTGCAATCAGCATGAAGCAATAAGAATGAGAGGTGCCTCTGTTAGATGGTTTCCTTCATTATTTAACACATGTGTGTCTACAGTAATTATGGACAGCTGATAAACAGCCACTTTAAAATATTTTAAATATTTTACAATATTTTGTGAATGTGCTGATACTGCTAAATATAATTACTCCACACACTGTAGGACACACTGTGCTAATTATTTCTCCCCTACCTTGTTTTCCCACTTAATTTAGTCTCCAAAATTTCCTCCTACTGTGCAGCCTTTATCAGGCAGTTCTTCTGATGCATTACCTTCTTTATTGCTAGGTGAAATATTATTGATGCTTTGTTTTGGCATTTCGTTTTCTAGGAAAAGATGTCTTGTTTGGGACAATTTCAAAAGCCATCCATTACAGGTGAAAAACTCATCCAGGATGACAGTGCTGGAATTTCTTCCACCTGCTTCCATTGAAGGCAGAAAACAATTCTGCAGAGCTGACAGGACAGGGAGCCAGACCCTCATCAGCATAAATCAGAGACTTTGCTGAAGACAAAGGAGTTATTTTTCATGTAAGGAGCTGGCCAAGTGTTCTCCCTGCAGCAGTGGTGGAGTGGCATCAAACACTGACCCCAGGCTGCAGGAGACATCCCAGCATGCAGGAATCCCCACTGCAGTAGGGGTTTTTATTACTCTTTTGAATGGCTAGACTTTTAAGATATTACATTAAACCTAGATCCCATGGCAAGAACCACCCATGGATTGTTACTTTTTGTGACATCCAACAGCTGGAGCCTGGCAGCATCTGTAGATAGGTGTGTTCATCAGATGACTGAGCAAACATATTCCCTTTTAATTATTGTTCTGTTTGTTCTTATGTTTACTGTTAACTCTGCATCTCCAAGTAAGCTGTTGCATGTTTGCCCTTGAACACCCTTTCTGGGAAGGGAGTGAGTTGCATTAGAGCTGCCTGGAGAGCTGGCAAAAGCACCTTTAAACCAGCATGTTCAGGTAGTTGGGATAGCAGGTTTTTTGCTTCTAACAGAAACTTGCATGTGTGCTGAATTCAAAGATGGGCCCTACTGAGGTATTAGCTGTGAGACCTCTGAGAAGAAGGTCAGACATGGGACCTCACCCTGATTTTGTGCTACCTTGGCCAAAAGTCGGGCTTCACTGCCAGTTAAAAGAAAGAGGTCACACAGACCTCCTGCCAAGCACTTTGGTTCTGGAGTGGTTTAAAGCATTACCACCTGTAATCTTTGTGTCACCCTCCTATGCCCCTGACTGGAAGGACAAACTGTGGGACAGCAGGTTCTTGTCAATAAAAAAATTTGATGTGGAGAGGGAAGTTTTGCTTTGAGGTTGAAATGATGCAGTCTCAGCATCAGAAAACCCTTTTGCCAAAACTCTGACACGCTTCTATCCCAGAGCCACTCTGCAATGTTTTTCACTTTCCAGGCTGCAGTAAGTTTCTTTAGAAATCGCTTTTACACCCCCATTATACCCTTCAACACCCTTGAAGTGTTTATTCACTGGCAAAAAAATTCTCATCCCAAAAGTTCTGCTTAATGTGCTTTAGGACAAGGAGGTTGATTTTGGCAGAGAATCCCCAAAACAAGAGTACATTGCCAGTGCCACATGGGAAAGTTCTCACTCTGGTAGATTGCTGAAGTTCTGTTCTTGTAAAAAACCCATGATATGCCATCTCATACCATTGTGTTTTAAAGAACAGAAATCAAGTATGCAAACCAGGAATGAAATATGCAAACCAGAAGAGAGAAATACTGCTCACAATTGCCCAACAAAAGTACACAATGGGACTTCCAAGCCCTCAACTTCAGTGGACCCATCACTTACCAGCTCTGTGGCTTAAAAAGACCTCATAACAAGAGTTCACAAATATTCTGTGATTTACCTTTTGACAAATTCCAGTTTCTTTTTCCAGCTTATAGAAATAATCATAGTAAAGCACAATCCACACCCCCACCCACTGAGAAAATGAACACAAGGAAGGCAACAGGTCAGTTGTCCAGGGTAACAGCATCACAGGTGACACACAGCCCCACCCAAACTCTGCTCCTTTTTTTTTCCCTCTAATTTGCTTGGGGAATAACATTGTTTAATAGAACAACACAACTGGAATTTGTATTCCTGTAAATATTTCCACATTAGTCTGTGGGAAGTAATTTTTAGCAAGGGATTTTATTTATTGATAAACTAAGTTACGGAGGTGTGAGAATAAAGGTAACATGCATACCTCACCCACACATTGCAGTGCAGGTATTTGTGGTACAGGTTCCTGCTGTACACAGTTTTTTGGTGTTCAAACATGATTAATGCCATTAAGACAAATTAATTAAAGGTTTCCAACCCTACATGAAAATGGTGGGTAGGCAAAACAAAGGTGGGAGTGTTCCTGTTTTCCATATTTGCAGTCAGAGTTCCTAACAAACACAATTTCAGTCATGTTAATGTAGGGAGTGAAGGGATGCCATGTTTGTGCTACTAATTTCACATTTTCTCCATGACCCTCCACCAAGGGTAAAGCACGGAGAGGGAAAGTTAACAATCAATTCCCAGAAAATATAAACATTAGCTCCCTGCTGATGAAGGACTTGCTTTGCAGTTCATTTACTACATTCTTTGAAGCAGTACTTGCTTTTACAAATGCAAAGACATCACAAACACTGGATTCTTGTACATGTTTAACACTTCATCTCATTAGGGAGATGGCAAAAATTCCCTGGTGTTTGGCTGATTCTCTTCCCATGACAGATCCTTTGCTCCAAGTGAACACCAAGCAGCACAGAAAGGCTTTGCTGTGAACTGTACCAAGACTGTTCTGCATTGTTTCACCACTGTGTATTTAGTCAGACCACATTTCCACATGGGAAAACAAAGCATCTGCCTCACTGACAGCCTCCTGCATTAATTTCCCCTTTTGATTCTATTCACAGACACTGCAAATGGGGATAAAGCATTTCTCAGGGCTCTTCGTGATGTTGTGCGTTGGCTTTGGTTTGTCCATTCTCACCACCATTGGGGAACACATCGTGTACAGACTGGTCCTGCCACGCATCAAAAAGAAATCCAAGATGAAGTACTGGCTCCATACCAGTCAGGTATGTGTTCTGAAGGGTCTTGTGGCTAACTAAGAAAGCCTGGACAAGAACAAGGTATAAATGGTTTTAAGGGCACTGACAGTTGGCATTTGAAGGGTGACAGTGGCTTCTAGAGCATCAAGAGAATGGACTGGATCCTGACTTAAGGATGGAATGGGAAGCACAGAGGCAATAGTTCAAATATTCAGTTACAAATCTCACAAGAGGGACCTTTCCATTTGCACTTGGAGCCTCACAGCTCAGCTTTTTTGGATGACAGAAGCAGCAGTGTTGTTAGTCTGGACTAGCAAACGAGAACATTTTTTCTTACTGTTACAGGTTCCCAAATCTGTAAGGCATTCAGGAAGTGCTGAGTAACCTCCCTTGTTATTCTAGAGAAAGTAATGGGACAGAATTGCTCTGGGTGTTTGCTCTAAAGGAAGAAGTTACTTTGTGGCAAAAGGCACAAAATAGAAGAGCTTCTGTTGCTTTAAAGTAGCACAGTGAAAGAAATATTTTAAAACCAATTTTTACACCAGTGATTGTTCCCAAACTATTCATCAGCCTTTCAGCTTGCCCTTCTTTGGGAAACTGCAGGAAAATAAATCTGTTGTAATGACAAAGCGCAGACAATTGCTTGTATTCCTCAATGTGCAAAATAATTTATGCCCAAGTCCATCAGACAAAGCCCAAATTGTTTACCTATTTGTGGAGCTATTTTTAATCTTGCTTTTACTAATTTATTTTTCTCTTTTCACTCTAGAGATTACATCGTGCTCTGAACAGTTCATTTATTGAGGAGAAACATCAGCCTAAGAAAAAACGAGTAGAAAAGAGGTAGGACATTTGCCATACCTTAAAACACAAACTACAAAAATTACTTTGAAATTGAATACATTGTGTCTGGATATCTAGTTATGGATCTAATATACTCCCAAGGTTATAGAATTAAAAAAAGAAAAAGGAAACTGTAGAAGTGCCAAATGAGGAATGCAGAATTTTTTTTTCCATAGAAAGTATTAAACCTAGAAATCTTGTTCTTCCATGATTTTATGTATAGCTAATAAAAAAAATCCAATTCCAAAGACAGGCTTTGTACGAGTCAATTTGCCTTGTGTTTAAGGAATTAATGACTCCCATGCTAAAGAAATGGCAGGGAACGAGGGTTCCATGAGGCAGCTTTAGAGGGAAAGAGATCAGGCAACAAGAAAGCTGGGGAGAGGAAAATGCAGTCCTTTCAGAAACCTTTGTGCCCAACAACTCTTGTGGAAGAAAAAAATTAGGTAACAACCTTGCCTTATTTTCATAACCTGTATCTGCTGAAAAGGAGACAATGTGATATTCAGGTACCAGAAATGCACAGCATTGTATGGAACTCTGCAGGTGCTCAGCAATTCAACCCTACTGGTGCACTTTGTAAGGACACAGGCAGCAGCACTGCTTTTCTACAGAGTTGTCCAGCCATGGAGTATAGAAAACACAAAACAGGACGTTGTTGGATGTTTGGCCTGAATGAAAGCCACAGATGTCAATGTATGTTGTGTTTCTTTGACATTACTGCATTAAAGGCAGCATATATAAGGAAGTGAGCACCTCTAAACTGCCTTTATACATGAGCGTACAAAAATGCCTGCAACTGATTTCCTCTGCTCATTCATTCATCTTATCAAAAACCATCAAGTGTGCCACCTCCTTCTGCACAGCCACTCCTGGCTTTTGATCTGTGAGCAGCAAGAGCAGGCACTGAGTGATGGAAAACCTTTCTTCCTGCTGCACCCTCCTCGCTGGGTGCAAATATTCCCACCATCTGAGGCACTCACTCAGCTGAGGAAGAATCTGCCAGGGGATAGGGTTTTCTGGATCTCTGATGGTATAAAAAGCACCAGCCCAATTATCTGCCAGATACTGAGCAGTGCAAAAGGTTTGTAACATGAGGAGATGGCCCATAAGCCCCTCAGGAAATGGCTTAGAAAAAGAGCCATGCAGAGATTCTTCCAGCTTGGGAAAGTGAAGATGTACTGCTGTCCAAAACCTTCTGCCCACACAGCAGGCAGCCCACGGGTGTGTGCATGCAAACGCACACACTGTCCTTGCTCTTCTCAGCACTTGGGCTGCTCTTGGCACAGAATTTGGATGAATTTACCTCCACAGACCTACAAATGGCGAGTCCAGCTTGTCACGAACACGGGTGTGGCAAGGCACAACGCAGAGCTCTCCAATCAGTTGCATTATTACGTGTGCTTTCATTCCTGCTGGGGACTGAGGAACTCTTAAAAGCACCAAGGATACAGAAAATAGTTGGCATTCTGCTACTGCTGTTATCCACGTGGAAGAAAGTTCACGGAGATTTTTTAGACAGTAACTTTCCAAAAACTAGGAAAGCTGCTCAGCATCAGTAGCCCGATTGGAAATGGTTTGACCAAGTTGATGAAACTGGAGCGTTAATTGTGCACTCCAGCCTTGGTTAAAACCACCTGCCCTGACTTGAGAGTCTTCCCACCTTTTCTTTTGAAAGAGGAGAAAATCGCTGATCTGCACAAAAAGAAACAACCCTTCTCACACCTCCCTCCTGGGGTTCCCTGCAGCATGACCCAGGCAGGGGCTGCTGCTCCTGTCTGAAACCTCCCCCACTGAATCTCTGCCAGCCCATCTCTGGGAAAACACTCGCGATGGCCACCTCCTTGAATGGAATTTCCACTTTCCAACTTCCTCTTCTGCAAGCAGGTGAGAAAAGCATCCACTCCCAGCTCCTTGCTCCTCCAGAAACCAAATGTTTTCAGCAGCAAGCACCCTGAAATATCAACCTCCTTCCTTAACCTGGACACTGGGAGCTCACACAAAGAGCCCTTTTGTCCAAGGATATCCACAGAAGACCTTGAGGGTGGAACAGTTTGAAACGCAGCTCCTTCCGAGTTGATCAAATAAACAAACACAAACCTACCCCAAGGGGAAAGCAGGGCAGAAAGAGAAACTCCTCTCGCACAACAGCAAACTCTGGGCTTCCTTCTGCTCCAGCTGGAGAGTGAAGGCCATGGGATACTCCTGAGTTTGGGAAGGAATTCCAGGAAATGGCCTGATTTTGAGAGGGCAGCAGAGGGAAGTTCCCCAAAGAGAAGGAAAAGATTCTCTGGAAGCAAAAGATTATGGTGATATTTCTTCAGGAAAAAAACAAAAAATTGAAGCATTTGAAAAAGTTCCCAGATGGGAATTTCTGCCCCAACACAACAACCTCTCAGTCCCCTAGGTCTCTCAGGAAGCTCAAGAATGAACCTGCAAGGCTTGGATATACATCACTGGTGTCCATCCCCAGAGCACAAGCACCTCCCCAGCGAGTCTTCAAGTGACCACAGGACAAACCTTCCCCCTCCACCTCCCAAAAGCAACTCTAGGGAGTCTCTTTCCTTCTTCATGAGAGCAAATGCCCGAGCCAGCACAGAGTAGTAATACACAAAGGACTAATGCTGTAATAAACTTGGACATTGCAACTACAAAAGCTTTCTGAAAGCTTTGAAGGACTCGCATTTTCCTGAGCTACAGCTGAGTAATAATTTCATAACTTAAAAAAAAATTGTTTTGTGGCAGATGACATTCAGGATTTTGTTCCAGACTCTTGCTATGGTTGAATCACAAAAATTTGGTCATTTACATTCATGATTTGTGCTTTGCAAGAAAACATAATTCCAGGGATAAAGGAATAATATTTCTATGTAATCTATAACAGCACCTGTATATTTTTCCAGTAGGATGGCTCACAGGGGAGGTCTGCACACACAACAGAGCAGGTTCTGATTTGGTATTAACTCTTCTCTCTCTGTTCAGGGCTCACGTAGGGAACAGCCAGCATGCGGTGTGGAACACAGCCAACCTGGGCAACTGCCACCGGAAAAAATACATCTGCACTGATGAGGGGCAAAATGAGGTGACAGTCCATCAGCACCAGGACATCCCCCTGCCACAGGGGAGGAGAGAGACTCCGCCTTCCTTAACCACCAACGGAAAGGCAGAGTCTCTCAACACTGCCAGGACCTCAGTGCTGCAAGAGCTGACCGAGCTGGAGAAGCAGATTGAAATCATCAAGCAGGAGCTGCAACTCGCCATGGACAGGAAATCAGAGCTGGAAGAGTATGCGAGGACAAACAGGACTGCAGAGCCCTAGGCCAGCGTACCTGTGCCCTTCCCCTTTTCTTCCTTTCTCCCCTTCCTCCCCTTCCTCTGTAAAATTTGTAACACACTTTTGTAATGCCAGAAAGAGGTGCAAAAACAAAGCAGGCAATAAGCTCTTCAGGAGAGCTGAATTGCAGCTGCCCACAGCCACTGCCCCCCTCCTGAGTCCTCCTCCTTTCACAAGTTTCTTACTCTCCTGGAAAACACCAGCCGTTCCCA
>NW_028147752.1:2500-42500 GCF_008360975.1 Lichenostomus cassidix
GGAGCTTTTTGTCAGTAATTTGCAGTAAGTGTCTGCGGCCCTTCCGCAGGGCCCCGCCGTCATTAGCGGAGGCAGATCCGCGCGCCTCCTAATTGGAAGCGTTGGGCCTTATCAGCGGTGGATTTTCCAGGACCTTTGACAGATACCAATACTAAAATCATTGTTCACTTGTCAATTTAAAAGACCACTAAAGCAGCTTATTTTGGTTTTAATTGGAGGCTCTTCGCCCCACCCTAGCCGGCAAAAAAGCCCACGAGGGAGCGTCTCCATCAGCACCCGCTTCGCAGCGCCGGGCGGGGGGGGGAGCGGCCCTACACAAACAAACAAACAAACAAACAAACAAACAAATAAGCAATCAGAAGGGGTGGCAGTGCCAGGAGCCGCCCCAGGCGCAGGCTGAGGCGGGGGCGGCCGGGCCAGGACTCCTCCTCGCCGCTTGCCCCGGCCCCTCTCGCCCCGTCGCGGCGGGACGGCGGCCTTCCCCGCTCCAGTAGCCCTGCCAGATGCAGCAAAACTAATATGTGTAAACGCTTTAGAGCCGTCATCCGGTCCGCTTGCAGCGACGCTTCCCCGGGCAGCGGCCTCGCCCCGACGACAGCGGCCGAGGTGGCGGCACCCCCGCCGGGACCCGGCCCTCCCACCCACCGCGGGTAGGGGGGCTCGCACTGGGATTTCTTTTTAATTTCATTTTTGCCAATCACACTGTGTTCTGATTTTCCGGCCAATTTTAAGTAGCTGATGTTTTGTTTGGCTGCTGTTTTATTTGCTGTCAAAAAGAATTTGATGCAGAAACCATTTAAGCATGTATACAACCCATGGAGGGATTCATTTGACCTCATTATACTGCAATAAAGAAGAAATCCAGTTTGTTAAATATCACCGAACCGCATGCATTTCACATCAGATCATAAGAGTTATGCTTCAAAAGATTATTCCAGAAAGTGGTTGGGAAGACGGAATGGGTTAACTTTACTTGCCAGAAGGTGTTCTGACAAACACAGGAAAAGAGAGAGAGATGCAGCCCCCTTTAAGAGCAGAGCAACTGAAGAAAAAAGAGATTTATGCTTTTAATTAATGGCAATTAAACCATGCCTGTTGGCTTGGCCTATGGCAATTGTTCCCTGCAAAAAGGAGGCCGAGCTGGTGACAAGCATTTGAATCCGCTAAGTTCTGTCAAGGGAGCTGACTCTGCAGGCATCAAAACCAAACTAAATCAATAAAAGAATTAAACTTTTATAAATTGCATTTTGACAAGTATCAGATACCGTTAAGCTTTGATATTATGAATTCCTCGGAGGAGATGCAAACAAGAAGGGCCGCAGTTAGAGATCCAAACAATCAAAGAGGCTTGTTAACATGCGCTGTCAAATGCATCAGTGCTATTAATTACTACAAATTAATGTGACTCTCTCTTCCTCTGGTGATTGGAATAATAATCAGCTGGATTCATGGAATGAGCACAGAGAACATATGCAACCCTGCCAAAAATAATAATTTAAGAAATCAGGAGACATTTGCAATCTTTATGCTTACAGGCTTGATAATTTGCTTGTTGCTAGTGTGTCCCACTTACCCCATCCTCCTGATTGCTGGGAACTGTCTCATCTACATCCCAAATGGACATACTCTCACTCCTTGGCTGCAGCAGCACTCATCCTGATGATAAAGTCTTTCTCCTCTTCAGCAGAGCTCTGAGGGCAGAAGGACACACAGTCAAACATTTCACCCTGGCCAGCCAGGCAGTACCATGGCCTTTGCTGTGGCCACAGCCTGCACCCCGTAGCTGGGGCTGCCCAGAGACCCCTCTGCCCCTTCAGTTCCTGCACCCCTCAGGAAATCACAAACTGGAAATGAGAATGTTATATTTTCCACATGCAGAGGAGGTATGGAGATAATAAAACCATGGTGCATGTACATCTGTCAAGCTCTGACCCTATTTCAGTAGCACAAGGTAGGAAAAAACCACACTACATTCTCCTACTCCATTGAAATACCATTTCCAGTGCTAGCACAGAAATAAGCCAGCCCAGAAGGCAGAGCAACACCTTCCCACGAGAAGATTAACCATCCTTGGGCTTTGGTTTCTTCTTGTGTTCAAACAACAGTGTCCTTGCTACTGCAATAGTTTCCAGCTCAAACCACCCCTTGCAAAGAGCACAGCAGAGCTCTGAGCATCACTCTACTCTTCTGGTTTTACCACTAGCATTATTTGCTATCTTCCCATAGTCTCTGCACTTAGAGCCTTCCTAGCTGTGGTGAACTTTAGAGAAGTCCTGTATTTTTCTCTACTCAACCAGAAAAAAGATGGAATTGGAGACAGGGCTTTTGGGCATGAGAGAGTCTGAGGTTCTGTGGCTTGGTGGTGAGTGATCACTGCAAACATATTATGCCCTTACTCAGGCCCAGCTCTCTGCCCCACCAAAATGCACAGAGAAGTATGTGATAGCCATTGGAAGAGAGTTCTCAGGCACCCTGGCACCAGGAGGCCATGTTTGCAGGGGAGAGGCTTGGCATAGATGCTTCTTGTGCTGCTGGTTCTCCTTCTCCCCACCAGCTGGACCTTTGTTCATAGCGTTCTTGTCTCCCCTGTCCATGCCAAAGAGCTGGGGCTGCAACCCAGCTTCCAGGGAGATCTGAGGCAGCGAGCATAAATGCACATCAGAGTGGAGTAAATCCTGATCCAGGGACATCCCGCTGCTGCTGCTGGAGGGCTCAAGCACTGTGCTTGAAGCCAGAGCTGAAGGCAGGGCTTGGGAAGAAGAGCAGATGGGCGAGGGAGACAGGAGAAGCATAAAACTGATCTGTGTAATTTTGTGTTCCCTTGAATGCTGTAAACTAAAACGCGTCACAGCCTTTGCCCAGGGGACAGCAGGGACAAGCAGGGTGGCACACTTCTTACCGCCCTGAAATGGAGATGGGAGCAGAGGAAAATAACAGTTGTGCCAGCCCAGTGCAGTGTGTGGGAGAGCTTCAAGACCCTTTGCACTAGCACACCAGGGTCAAAGTCTTCATCCCCAAATGCCTCTTTCTACAGACCAATAAATCCCATTCCCTGGACCAGGTGGATAGAATAGTAGGTTTCTCAATGAAGTAAGAGCTAACGAGGCCTCAAATCTCTCACCACCCAACATCCCCTGCTTTCTAAGAAGGGCTGTGTCTCAGACCCCTATGGGCAGTACAGATCTCTTATAGCCACACACCACAGAAATGTGACACATCCATCTTGCAAGCAGGAAGCAAGGGCTGAGCTGAGCACCTGCCTCTCTGCTAAAGCAGGTTCTCTGACAGGTACCTCTCTAATGCAGGATAGCAGGCACCATGATGGAACTGAAGGACAGTTTCTGACTGCAGTGAGAGGAATTAATCTGACACCATCTGGCAGCAGTTTTTCATTTCTGACAATATTTAAAACATAATTTGAGCTCAGGCAGTGATAAATAGGTCTCAGATCTCACCTGACTTTGGTAACCTCTTGACCTAGGCATATCGAGTCATTTATCTGAAGCTGTAGATTCTGATATTTTGTTGCTTTTTCTAATCTAAATAGACTTCTGGACATTGCCCTTATTGCACCCTGATAATCCTGGACTGATCTCATTGAAGCAAGTGGGAAGAAATGACATCTATGTCTGTCTTTCATCAAACACATGATGAAAGTTGATCATGTTTAAACATGTTCTCCCAGCTGGAATCTGTAACAGAAAAAACCATGATGCATTAGTGTTCCCAAATATCTAATGGGGGAGCGGGGAGGGGCATTTTATTAATACTGATAAAATTATTTCCTTTAAAATCTTAGTTTTCATTCTCTCATTCTAAACATTGCTTATGATGTCTTTAGCATGTGTACATATATCTAGGCCTGTATGTACACATAGAGATACTTGAGTCTCTATATAAATAAATAATCCCTTTAGACAGAACAGCATGACAGCAAAAGCTTTCAGATGAAAACATGGTGTGAAAATGTAGCATGTCTCTTCTCTTTATGTTCTGTGGTGAATGCAAAGGAAATTTATTGCTTCAAATATGTGCAATCATTTTTATCTGATTACCTGTAGATGCTCTATATGGCTCTGTGTATGAGACAGTACATTCTCTGTCTCCTGCAGACACCCCAGTTTATTATAAGCACACTTCAATTCTTACACATATCTTAATGAATTTGAAGGATCTGCTTAGAATTTGTCACTTATTTTTAACAATATAATTTTCTTTGGAAGGAACATTCCTGCTAAGCTTGGCATGTGATATTTAATCACATATTGACCACTCAGGATTATTTTAATGCTTCCTGTCAGCTCCAGTACAGCAGGCAGAGTTCAAGCAACACATTTGCCTGGAGTTCAGTATTCATTTAAATCAAATTTGTCAGCTTTCAATTTTTTTAAATGTAATATTTTATTTTTATTAAATGCAAGTTAATAATGCCTTGTCAGGCCAAGGGCATATTTTAATGTGAACTCAGATGTTAAGTGAAATTGGAGCCATAACACCCTGCTAATAGACTCATATAATCATCTTAATGCCAGCATCTCAACCTAACACAAACATGCGCTGGCTTTGTGTTCAGTTGTCTCAGGGAGCCTTTCCAGATGCATAAAACACAGCCACACACACACAGACACACATATCCTTTAAATGCACGTGCTCCCGGCATGGGTGCCTGTGACTCTTGTGTATATTACTTAAGGATTTCCATATGCTCTTTTTTTCTCTTCATAAGGCATCTTACTTAACTGGTGACATAACAACCTCGGTTATTAATGTTGTCAATTCTCAGCTTCATCTTTAATTTTCCATGATGCTATCTATAGTGACTTGATTTGGGTTTTTTCCTGACAATAGTTATGTGTGCAAGTGTACACATATGAATACAGCTTTTCTACAGAGAGGTGCAGACAGGCCCACTATATATCCAACCTCGCATATGTCTGGGTGCATCAATATTAAACACATGCATGCCCACATGTATATAAAACATTTACGCATTGCAAGCATGTAGAGAGTTTGTCTGCTCACACTACACACTGTATGATACTCACCCGTGAACGACCAGTGATCCTCCGCAATATTTATCTTTACTTGAGTGAAGAATTATCCCTCTTCTTGTTCACAAAGACAAATGTAGCAATGAGCAGCCGTTGCAAGTTACAAGGTGGGAGATAGATGGAGAGAGATCTAGCCTTCTAAACATACTGTAAACCACAGCACTATAAAATAACACAGTGTCACAGAGGGTGACAAAGCACTGCATCTTTACCAAGCATTTCCCAGCAGTAGGACAAAGCCAGGGCCGAGGTCCCCCCTCTGCAACTGGGGACTCCAGAACCGTTCAGCTGCCGTGCCTTGCTGGGGATGGGTAATGGCACCTTATGTCTTTCACCTCCTAAATCAGCGGCTCTGAAGGGGCACGGGTCAGCCGTGGCAGAGCCATCCCTGCCTGACAGCTGTGCTGCTGCAGTGGCAGTGGGGCCGTGGCCTGAGTGGCCCGGGCGCACAGGTGTCCCTGTCACCGGCTGCCCGTGTGCTGACACTAATTGGCACCCTCGTCAGCAGGCTCGGCAGAGGGGCAAAGGAGCCAGCGGGTGCACAGGGGACACACTCCTCTCAACAGGGCACTGACATCCCGGGCCAGGCCTGGAGCCCATTATCCCACACTAGAAACCCATGCTCTGCCTCCCGGGAAAGCCATGCTCCAGCGCTTCCCACAGCCATGAATGCACTTACAGCACAGGGTAATAACGTGAATGGAGGGAAGGAGATGCACTGAGGTTAAGCAATGTTTTCCAGTGACATCTGAGAGGAGACAATGCATCACCACTATTGAGAGAGAATCCAAGACTGTTAGGAGGGTGAGGGCCATGGAGGCAGGAAGTTCTATTTTAAAAGCACTCAAAGGATGTTCCAAAGCAGATCGAGGCATTGAAGACACTAGTGTCCAAGGCTGGCCTCATGGCCTGAAGAAAGATTTGGAAGAGTTTTAAAAACAAAGAATTTGGTTTCTCCACAGGTTTGCATAAACTTCCAAACATGTGTCCCCTGCCTCTGAGAAAGGAGGTCCAGTGTCATTTCTCCAGCCAGCTCCAGAGAGCTGTCTTCAGTTTTTAACCTGCCCCTGGTAGAAAGTGTGAAAGAGAAGGAGCCTTAAGACTCGTTCTCTCCCATGAAGAAACTTTTCCCCCTGAGAGCCCACCAAGTGCAGAGCAGCACCACTGTGCCTTCACCACTCAACTGAGCAGGAGGGCAAAGCAGCCCCAGTCCCAGGGGTGAGAGAGGGACAAGTCAAGCATATTTGAAATGGAGATGTTTGCTTTTTCCGTGCTCACCTCCACCAGACAAACACACAGCAGCAAGCAGGGCTATTAAGCTTTCCTTCCCAGCTTCTCTCCTCTGCTGAGGGCAGCAGCACAGATGCCCTGTGCATGTTGTGGGGTGTCCCACATCTGTGCAGGAACAGGTATGCTCATACTTGCCACAGGCTTTACTGGAAGCCACGGGTATCAGCACAACCCCCACCAGCAGGGAGCTCAGCTATCGGGGGCTAAAGGTGCATCTTTGGCACCATCTCCTTACACTTTACCTTTAATTGCATCCATTTAAAAAATTCCCCATAGGGCATGCTGAAAACCTGCATGCAATATCTAACTCTCAGCATGAGCCCAGACAGCCTCCATGGCCCTGGCTTTCCCCAGTTCAGGGGTATTTCAGTTGTGGTTGCTTTCACCACCCTGGGCTAACCGTGCCACCCCCTGCATGGGGGGGAAACACCTCTGGCTGTCTTTAATACCCTTGAGTGGGTTTTCCAGCAGGTACCTGTCTGATCTCCAGAGTGGTGTGAGGACTCCTTTTCCAAGCCCATGTCCATCACGGGCAGTGTCTGGCAGTTGCTAGCTGGATCCCAACCAGTGCTGGGTGTGGGCCAGGGATAGGCCAACACAGAGCCCAGCTCAGGACCTCTCAGAGACAGAAACTGGCATCCTGCATCCTCTAAAGGGGAAAAGAAAGAGTGTTGAAAATTTACATCAGGGCACAAAAATTTTTATTCTGCCTCCACTCTTTGATTGGTACCCAAGGACAGCAATGCCTTGGGTAGACTTGGGCTGGGCTGCAGCCAAACCTCTGCCCACAAGCTCCAGGGCAGGCCAGGAAGGGCAGTGGGACTCCTGCAGCTACCACTGCCAGTGGGGCTGTGCTTAGGCACATGTGATGATGCTCCAGTAACAGCTTCTCAGGCTTCACTGCTCTCTAAAAGCCAAAAATGGGAGCCCTTTGCAGAGTAAAGAAGCTGCACCTCTTTTCACACAGCTCAGCTCCATCTACCACCAGGGAAAACACTTCCCACCATGCCCTTCCATGGAAAGAGAAGAAAAACCTCTAGAAGACTCTTGCGTGTTTCCTGACTGCTGCTCCCTCTGGAGACTTTTCTAAGCAAGGAAGACATTGAACTGTATTTCCAGGCCTTTCCTACACCTCCTTGCCATCTATCCTGCTGTACAGGAGCAGTGTTTCCCATCACTGAATGCACACCTCTCCTGCCCCACTCTGATACCCCAGGTTGATCTCAGTGCAGAGCAGTCAGAGCTAATGCTGTTATATCATCATAAAACTGGTGTAACAGAAAATCAGCCCAAAAAGGTTCACATTCATCTGTGTGTTCATTCAGACTGTCCAGACATAGTAAGTAGTCTGTCATGATCAAAAATGCAATAACATGGCAATAAGGCATGTCTATTAATTATAACTGCAGTTCAAACATCAGCTAGTTTACATAAGAGTAATTAAAATCACAATTGACCTTTTGTAGAAATACAGGGCTATGCTTAATTCTAGCCACTAGCATTCAAGACATTTATTTAAATGGTATTCCTAATTCATAATTATATCTTTTCTGAAAATCATTTTTATGGCAAACTGAAAATTACTTGTGTCCTGTGTGTTTGAGTATAGGAAAAACCTGTTCTTTATACAAAGACATTCAAATTCTCAGGAAAATGGTCTAATATGCAACAGCAGATTAAAAAAATATATTCTAAAACTACTTGAATTTTCATCTAGAAAGCAGCTATATTTACCCTCAATCTAAGAACAATCAAATAACATCCAGTCATGTGAGATTCTCATCTGTTTACTTCTCAGTTCTTCTGTACTAACTATTTATTGTTTCTTGTAGCAGTCAGAGAAATCCCATTCTTTAATGAGGAACATATATTTCATATCATATCACTACCTTTCATGATTCCAGGCATCCTGGGCTAAAGGCCTCTCTCCAGCACCCTACAAGGCAGCAGAAGCCCCAGGGGTCAGGGAGAGACAAGAAAAGCATCATCGGGAAAAACTTCTGCAGGAGGAAAATAGGGAATAGTCCCCTCAATTTTAGCTGCCTTTGAAGTCCATGTGTCATTTTGCAAGTCCTTCCCTGTGCCAGGATGTCTGACAAGAAAATGACATCGATTTTGAGGGGATGGTTTGGAGGGGTCCATTGGAGAGCAGGAATGTTTCGCATGAGCAGGGACAGCTGGGGCAAGCCCACCATTTGCAAACGTGCCTGTGGTTATGCTTTCAATAGGTGGCACTTATGAATAATAATATGCATAATCTATCTTGTGCCCAGGCAGGAGAGAAAACATAAGTGGACAAGCCTGAAGGCATGGCCGTCTATTAAAGGTTGCTTGGGAATTCTCTGCAGAGTTAGGGCAAAACTGTGCTGCTAAACATGGCTGGGGGATTTGCATGTTTAAGAAAAGAGGACTAATTGAAAATCTCTCTCTTCTGGATGAGTGATTTACATTTCCTACAGATCAAATTACAGAAGGTGAAATACGCTTTTGCCCTTTCGTTGTTTATTTGATTGCAGGCTTTCATTGCTAACTTTCCTTTTTATTAAAGAGCTTCAATGCAGACTTTCAGAAAAAAGCCCAAATTCCCAAGCCATGATAAGCACCTAAAGTCTAAACACTGCAGAAATTCACAATCCTGCTTTTTTCTGTGGCCATGTGTAGACATCTTGAATTAAGCACCCATGGCTTAGGATCTAAGTAATTAAATATAAAAATAATAAGAAAATTGCAAAAACCCACACACAGTCTCTTCTACCTATCACTGCAAACATAATCTAGATCTATTCCCATCAGCAGCAAGGACAGTGTATCATAAGGGAAAGACATGTTTGATTTTAAAGTAGTTCGAGAAATAATGAGGTATCTTGGACTTTTCCCAGAGAAATACCTATCAGGCTGACCTTTATTTTTCATTTATTTATATAATGCCTCAACTGCTTTCTTTTAAAAGAAAGAAAATTGTAGTATTTAAAAAGAAGAAATAAGTGTCTAATTCTGGTGAATCCACTTCTTTTGCATTGCAAACCAGCAGCCACTGTTCCAATCCCCAGGGTATTCCCATTCCCAGGGACCATGGGAAATCACTGCTGCCCCCAGTGAGGTAACCCAGCCCAGAAAGGAGCTCCCACCAGCTCAGAAATAAGCCTGCTATGGAGCTGAGGAAGGAGCCTCAAAACCCCCAGCATTTTACCTGTGAGCCAGGGAAGAGGAGAAGATGAGGAGGAGCTCTTCCATGAGATATCAACTTGCCTTCAGCAGGAGAAAGTCTATAGCTGGGGACACCACTAACATAATGCTCATTAGAAATGTGACACTAAGAGTACTTCTTGCCAGGACAAGATTTCTGGATGCATGGCTCAGCTGATGGCTCACTCCAGCAGTGACAGTGCCTTGGCGAGCATCAGGGACCCAAGTCAACTCTGGGGCAGGAGACCCACACTCAGCACTTATTTATCACACCTCAAACAACCCAGCTGCAGAAGAGTATCAGAGTGCTGGTATTTTAACTGAAGATGGCTGTATGAGTAGCAGAGAACCTCATCACCTCAGTGATAATAATAGGTATGGGGAAGGGGGGAGGGTGGCTGCAAATCACAGATGGTGGTTTCCTAAGTCCATACACAAAAGAGGGAGAGCACAATGAAAATTGGAGAAAACGACACTCAAGCATAAAGCATCAAACATTTCAACTCTTTTACTGTTGTTAGCCAATCAAAAAAAATCTATTGCAATGGGGAGAAAACACATCTCTGGATTTTGATAAAGCTATGGGAGGTTATTTGGAGGAAGAATTCCCTGGGCCAGTTAAAAGTGGTTGTGCTCCGCTGAAATAAATTCCATCGTGGGATTTTGTACAGCAAGTTCTCCAAAGATGCCATGGCAGATGAGCTGGCAGCTCAGGGGTTTCCCACACTCTACCTCTGGGTGTTCCAGGAAAGCAAAATTAAGTGCTGAGAAGAAGGGAGAATGCACAAGGAATCCAATATCAGGCTTTCTGCTGGTTTCACTGCTGCTAATCGTCTCCGTACATGTGAACTGGGTGTAAAATGTTCCCACATCAGAGCTGTAGCTGTGCATAGGTGTAAATTACTACACAAGGTTCAAGGCAGCTTTCAGCCATGTCCAAGCTGCCTAATTAGCAGTTGTTAGTGTGGCGGAGCTATAAAGTGCTAATATTCAAATGTTATGACTGTGATGCCTCTTGCCAAAATCCATAAAGTGTTTGGAAGCTGGCTAGTGTTACTGACTAAACTCTCTCTTCCCTCTCAAGCAGAGGATCAAAGGCAGCCATGCTAATTAACCTCTCCTTTTAGTGCATCTACGGTGGAAATGTAATGCTGCACCAGGGCTGCTGCCTCGGCAGTGCCTGGCCCTGGCAGGAGATGCTGCAGAGCTGCAAGAGCAGAGCTTTTGCTTTCTGTCTCAAGACAGACAAGACAGCCCCCTCATTTGGGTATTGCTGTTCTGGGTGGCAAAGAAGAAAAACTAAATATTTTTTGTAGGACTGTTATTTTAAAACTAAGCCTTTCAACTCACACAGTCAACCTCTAAAACAAGGCCTACAGGACTGGAGAAAAGAACTCATATAACATATAGTACTTGACATTGCCTATGGCTAAATATAAGGAACAAGATGTTCTCTGTGGCCATACCAAGCTTTCTTAGTCATATACACTTTAATCTAAGCCCTGCTACAGGGAGAGATCCCTGGCCCCATTCTCCCTTCTGAGCAACAACAGCAGGGCGAGTGCAATGTGCGTCCACTGAAGCATGGCCAACGCGACACCAAGGCTCAGCTCTGTGCAGATCAACCCAGTCAGGCAGGAGCATGCCCTTGGTGCAGCTAATTTCAGAGTTATTTTCTATGGTTAGCATCAAAGACATTTTCTATTGCATGCGTGTATGAAATTATGGCTCACTAATTTCATAAATGGCAGAGCACATATGTGACCCTCTTCTCCCCCAAATCCCCTGAAAATCTCTGTGTGGTACCCAGCCAGCACAGCCCATGGCACAGAGACATCCCCACCCCAGCCACAGTGCCTGCTGGACGAGAGTGCCACAGGAAAGGAGCTGCTTGAGAACCCTCACTATGGGCTCATCTTCCCCAGGGAGGTGGTCCCAGGAACCCAGCTAGGGCCTGTGAATCCACAGGGATTCAATCAAACCCACCCACGATGATGTTGGCACCAAATGTTCTGAGCTTGCAGCCAGCTGCAGAAGAAGTTGGTGCCATCATCCCTGCTTTGTCACTGGAATGGGGACCTCCCAGAGGTAGGACAGCTTTCCCCAGGTAAAACAGCTGCACACCTTGGCAAAACTGTCCCATTTCTTCAGTCTGGGGAACACACAACCTCCTTCAGCTAGCCAAATTCTCAGGAAAGAAGATCCTTTTATATCATCTTTACAGCAGTTTTGAAATCCCCAAAGATTCATGCTTGAAATACATGCAATAAGTTGACTAACAGACCTGGGTTTGCCAACACAGCTTGATCCAAGTCCATAAATACAATGAGAAACCCCACTGAACTCTAAGGGTTTGTCCTCATATGAAGGTGGGTTGAGGCTGTGGTGGGGAGAAGGGCCTTGCTCACCCAGCTCAGTCCTCTGCCCACAGCAGCCAAGAGATCTCTGATGTCAGGTTCAGCAGATGAGAGTGTGGGGCTGGAAATTTCACACAACTCTCTGGGAAAAAAAAATCCCATTAAAAAAAAGTGATTTTTATCAGCAAAAATTTTAAAAAGAAATCTCATCAAAAGCAGCAGAGCCTCTCAGCAAGATGAGCATTGGCAGAGCTGGGCTCAGTCACACCATGTGGGAGGGAAGTCCCTGCAACTGAGAAGCAAATGGGTGTCTGCAGCGCAGCATAAATTAATACAGCAGCTGCTGCTTTTGCAGGGAAATCAAACCCCAGCCATCCCCTTTCACAAACAGAAACTTCACATATGCACTACAGGATATTTCATTACTAAGTATTTTGAATTTTCGACATGCGAAATATTACCTAGCACTAGTTGCATTATTTGTTTCATAGGGAAGGGATTATCGTTCCTGGGGCTCAGAAAAGAGGCATATACCACCAAAGCAAGAAAATATTATTATTATTTCTTTGTTTTCACAGGTCCTTGTGCAGGCAACTGCAGGTCTTGGAGATACTCTGTCACAGGCCTGGAGTGTATGGCACTCCTTCATTAGCACTTCAAGAGCTTTGAATCTGGGGAAGGACTCCAGTCTCAGAGGCAGATTCTTGATCAGTTTGCATGATGTGTGAGGTTATTCCTGATTTATGTTACCATGGCTAAAAGTAGCACCTGTTCCCACATATCTATTTATGTCATCTATAAATGATTTATAATTTTATTAAAAAGAGACAGAAATTATTGTCTCATTTATACCAGCATAACCTGGAAAAACAAAACCTACTCCAGTTAGTTGGAATGTCTTAGGGAGCAGATCTGGCCCAGTGGCTTTATTTCTGGAGATCTGCTCCACCTCCGAATTTTAAAAATGGTATATTCGTGCTCTGAGGCAAACCTCATTTTCCAGCTCAAACATTTTATGCAATATTTTAGTAGGCCGTTTCATATTGCTGTACAGGCTCCAGTTTTAAGTATTATCAATAATGTATTCTTCCATGTAACCTCTTTAACACTCACAATAGAATAAAACAAAAACACATCAACAAAAAAATTGTCTCTGCTTGGCAATGCTATGTGAATGTTAAATTTCCCATTTCACAATGCAGCCATCACTATAAACTCTGAGGGCGGATTAACGCTCTTCTGGTACTTCACTGTATCAGAACACGGATTTGCAGACAACAGCTGCAGCAAATTCCCTTGACTGAGAAGAATTACAAGTATTATCACCTAGATCATTAAACTGGGTTCATAGATTGCAGAATGCCTTCAATCAATTCATCTAAGATAACTTGAAGCCAGCTGGACCCCCTCAGTGAGAACTTGACTTAATTGGCCAATAAGTGGCTGGAAAAGGTGCATGCGATTTGATAAAATTACAGACTGCAGAAGTGATTACAGTTTGGAGAACCACAGAGGGTAGCCTCCGGGTCAGCCCTTTTGGAGAGGGCTAAGTTAATGTCCACTATTAAGTGCTGCTGTGAAAAATGTTGGCCCACTTGGTGCTCAGATGTAAAGTGTATCCAGGTCATTCCTCAGCTGATGGAGGGAGAGATGTGCACATTTATCACTGCTCTGGCCTCATTTCTGCCTTGGTAATAGTCGTACACTAACAACTGCTGGCAGTTTCATGGTTTTCTGGGTACCCTTCATTTTATTGGCATAACTAAAATATTATCTGAGCAAAGCAATCCATCTGGTAAAGAAAAACACTTTCCTTCAATTATGTCCCCCGAGTCTTTTCTTAAGAAAGGTTAAAGCACCAGGAAGTTGAAAAATATACATTAGTTTGTTTTTATTTTTTCCAATCTACTGCAAATATGCTAGCTTGTTACTGGATAAGTGGTAGGTCTACATATTTACCACCACAAAATGTTAGAGGATATGCCTAGCTTTAAGAAAGGGGTCAACTCACAATATCAGATTAGCATTTAAGTACAAAGCATTATTTAAAAGCAATTACCTATCTTCCTCCACTCCCACAAAAAAAAAAAAAAACAAACCAAAAAAACCCCCCAAAAAAGCTAGAAAAGATTGCATAAGTAATTTCTCAATGATTTCATATTTAATAATGAAATAGATTAGGTCATTTGCAGAAAAACAGTATTTTTTTTTTCAATGGAGCTACGGAGCGCAAAGAAACCATTGCATTACCCAATTGTGTTAAACATCATGGAAAAACAGAGCTTGATCCTGCGTGAGCTCAGCAGGCAGGGCTCCCATTGACCTTGGCGAGAGGCTACTGCGCGCGGGTGCCTCCCAGGCATTAACCCTTTTGTCAGACCCCACCCCAAGACACGGCTTGCAATCACTTCTGCACCGATAGAGGGTACCTGCTGTGATTCCATGTTGCTGAGGCTGCATATTTTTCATGGGTTGGATAATTTTCATGGGTTTTGTTTTGTTATTTTTAAATCCCTACCTTTTACAGAGCTCGCTCCAAGACTCAAATATCTAATGCAGATATTCAGAAGTAGCTTGGTCTCATTTCAAGGATTTTTTTGCTGATGGCTAAGTTGTTATAATAGTAAATGGTGTAACATACAATCAAAAGCCTAGGGGTTGCATAGTTAGCTAGATGAACACAAAACACAAATGAATGAAATGTGGAAAGACAAGTTACATCTTCCCATTAAACTGGGAAAGATGGGACTCTGACACAATGATTTTAGACTGCAAGTATTGCTACTTGCAAAAAAGTAGTAATACTCTACTTTAAAAAAGAAGGTACAATATACATGCTTTCTAAAAATGCTTTCCTTTCATATGTCAGAACTGTCAGAATCCAGTTTTATCCCACCCACAGAGAGAAATCAAGCTGCCATTTGATTGCTGGATATCCTACCATGGAACAGATGTTTCTTCCCAAGTAACCACTCGGGTCCCAGTGCACCATGCCACAAAGCACTGTCACCCAGGGCTCAGGTAAAGGTAGGCTCAGCAGAGAACTGGTCTGTAGTTTTTGGGGAAAAAAAAAAAAAAGTCTATTTGAGGGAGCTGTCTTTGGAAAGGAAGTTCAGGTTTAGTCTTTCTCGAACTGTGGGGAGAAAATGCACATTTCCAAATGTTTCTGGTGAAAGCAATCCACTTTGGTCACGAAAAATGGCCTTTCATTTCAAAATGTAAGATAGAGAGACATAAGACAATTGAAAAAGGGTCAAAACAAAGCAGGATGTCCCCAGATTGTCCAGATGACCGTGTGACAGTCCCTCCACCCCCACCCCAGTTTTTGATCCTCCCAGGGTTTTGTGGAATAGACTGATTTTAGCCTGAAGGTTTTTGGGATTTGTGACCCTGTCCTGTCCACTTGGAAGTACCATTTGGTGGGATCAAGATGTATGGCTGGGATGGTGACTGGCCACAGCTTCTCCTGTTCCCTGGGATATCCTTCCCCCATAATGAGTTTTCTCTTTCCCCTGTCCATGCAGATGTGCTTATTCCCTTTTGCATTCAGGACGCTTCTGCATTCCAAACCTCTTGGTGAAAACATGGTGCCCATCACAGGCAAAGCAGTATCATGGATGTTTCAGTTCCTGCTCCTGTCTCTCCAGTCAGGTGTTTCAGCAAAATGGTTAACACTGCTCTGATGTCTTTGGTGCTAGAACACAGATTCTGCTTTCTTGCTGTTTTAAATAGGTGAGTACAAGCGTTTTATCTGCACTGGGTATCCATACACAGTCTGTTCACTAGCACAGGCAAAGCACTCTCCCCACTTAACTCTCCAGTGCTGCTTTGCTAGTTAAGCCCCGATGTGAAAAGCCTTCTCTAGGCATTTCAGCATTTTAAGCACTGTCCTCACTTGGCAAAAGGATGCTGCCTGCCCAGATTTACCTTTCAATACAGGATGGAGACCCTGAGGGCTGCTTGTCCTCTGCTCCCAGCTCTGCAAGAGTGGCCCTGCATGGCCAGGGTCAAACTGAAACTGTGACTTCAGTGCCACTGTGAACTCAGTGCGACCTTGAATGCGACATCTCCATGCACCAGCAAGTGACCAGCCGGGCCTGCCACCTACCATGGGAGGAAAATGGAAACTAATTGAGCTGTACATGACTTAATCACATTAGCATCCCCAGTGCTGCCATTTCCCATGTCCCCACAAGCTGGTGCCCTGTTTGCGGTTGCTGGTGCTCCCGCACACCCTGGGGCACCAGGTTTCAGACACGCACTGAACTGGCGCCTGCAAGTTTAGAAATCTATTTTTAAAGCAAACTAAGCAAACAATGGTGCTTTCTCTGCCTGTCAGAAAGATCATTAAAGGAACAGTTGCTGGCGGGGATTTCAGTGGCAAACAGGCCAGGCTTGGCAGGGCAAGACCTTTGCTCCAGCTCACTGCTTTCATGCTGAACTGAAGCGACGGCCCTCGATAGCTCATCACACTGCTGGCTTTGCATCAAGAACCACCAATCAGCAGATCAGCAAGGGCTGATCCAGCAGTCCCCAAAAACCTGCCCAAGATTTTCACCTTCCTAGGGTAAAGCCCTCCATGTCAATTCTGCCACCCCAGAAGGAGAGGGTGAAGTCACTGCTCCCTGTGACATTTTGGTATCACCCTGTGACATCCTTAGTCTTCTCTTTGTGTGCAGACTGGAGCCTGGCAGCCTCCCTGCTGCAGCTCTAGCATCATGCTGCAGGCATTGGAGAATTCACCATTTTCCTGAGGCAGATCTGGCCCCCAGAACCACTTGACCACCTGAGGATGGCAGTCCCACTGAACAGCAAGCCCGTGTGATCATGAGCAAAATCTCAAGAGCTGGTGCTAGAAGACAAATAAAAACACCTTTCAGCCTTACTTTTCTTTACAATTAAGATATTTAAGACCATCTCACTTCTCTGCTCCAGACTTTCAGTGATTAAGGACTGCATGTAAGGGCCAGATCCACACACTTTAGTCAACCAAACAGTGGAAGTATCCAGATCCACTTTGGCATGTTCCAAACACATAGCATCCCATCAGCATCTTTGAGGCATCTATTTGCTTTAATTATCACCAGACACAGAAGTAACTGAGATAACCTTTCCTTCTCTCTGTCTTTCAGCACTAAGAAGGTGGTGTATAGAGGAGGCTATTTATACATGGAGGAGAAAAGTCTATTTTTTGTTTACTTTGAAAAAGCCTAGTATTGACTTCCATTTATCTTCCAATAAGCCCTTGTCCAATGCAGCTCAGAATATAATCTGTTCCAAGGGCAGGTGCTCCTTAATGAGAGCTGAAACTTCCAGGGTTTTTTACTCCATTCATTAAAAGGGAAAGAGAAAGGGAGAAAAAAAGAAGAGAGCTAGAAAATGGCATGAAAGCATATTATCAGTAAATTGTTTCCACTGTGTTTGTGACTCTTCTTAATGTTTTATGAATATGCTAAAAAATTTGCTCAGGCATTTTTCCTTGGGCACTCTAGTTAATTACTTATTCAGAGAGCTTCTACTCTGTTCCTTGCAAAATGTGTTGTGCATTAATTCTGATTATGTACAAAAACCCACCTGCAAGGAAAAACTCTGAATCAGTAATGCTGATAAAATGAGCAGCTCTCCTGGGGCTTTACTGAGAAACAGGATACTGGACAGAATTAAAATCTTGTAGCTAAGGCTATTCATAATGTCATTAACATAAAGGCAATTAAATGAGTTTTTAACCTACAACCCTTTATTGTTATTAATGAACATTAGAAAAACACAGGAGATAAAATTGGTAATTATCTCTGCACCAAGCTATGCAATAATGTGTTTAAATATAAAAAGAAAACAAATGATTATTGTTAGTATTTTCAGTAGCAGAAGCCCCAAGGAGCAGCTCAGTCACATTTAATCACATGGTACTACACCAAGAGGGTTAATTAAACGAGGGCTTTACCTTCAGCATGCTTGGTTATTCTGTTTAATATGGAATCAACAAACAGAAACGCCAATCTGCAAAATATTCCAGGCAGTGACTTTACCATCAGGTGAGCCACCTTTACAAAAACTGAGAGGGCTTTCGTTCCCTTCAGGACAAGAAGCTGCAAACAAGTTTTCATTGTCGCGTGCTTTAAAAAAAACCAATTCCTGAAAATAAAGCTATATAAATCCTGGTTCATAGCCCAAGACTTACCATTTTGTAAAAAAAGAATGTGGGGATTCAAAACAAGATGAACATTTGACAGTAGATGGTAGATATGGCTGCAGCACTACAGTGCAGTGAAAGAGCCTCCAGTTCCATTTTTTTATGCAAACTATTGTACCCTCTACTTAAGCAGTCATAAATTAGAATATCTTCTACAGGGGAAATACACGAAGGCTCAGTGAAATAGCCTGCATCTAGAGTTGAACTTAATAATTTGATTAAAGTTTAATGATTTAAACCTCCAGAATAATTTGAGCATCTCCCTTTTATAATAGTTCTTTTATTGTATTTACGTTGTTTTGGGGGTTCAGAAGTCTATTTTCTGGGAAATATGTAGCTAAAAAAAACATTACAGTTAACAATTTTATCTTCCACATGAGTAGACAAAGCTCTCCTACAGACTATGTCCCTCCAGACAGAGCTTGGTAGGAAGGAGCTGAAGGCACTTAAAGCCCGCACAGGATCCAGCACTGGTTTCGTGGAGCAGCATGTGTTATTGCTGCAATACCCCCATGTCCAGGTGCTGCTAGGACCTGCCCTGTCCAACACCCCCCTGCCCCCTGCATCCAGAGGGGTGGGATCTGTGCAGAACCCCTCCCAGCAGCAGGAGGGAGGATGCAGGAGTGAAGGGCAAACAAAAGAAAGAAAACTCAAAAGGTGGTTGGCCGACGTGTTGAACTTAGGGAAAACTGAGGGCAGAACCAGCGAGGGCTGCATATATGGACACAAAGGAGGCCTGATTAAAATATAGCTATACAGCTACTTTTTCCCTAGAAGATATTCTTTCTGGGACTGCTGAAGAGAAGTGAGGAAGGGTAAAGGATTTAGTCAAGAGGGAAAACGACCAAGGTGCTCCCTTGCTATTTGGGAAATCTGACTAGTGAGACAGCAAAGGAAGCATTAAGACAAATATCTAAAGCGTGAACAATTAGCAGCACAGTTTACAACAGCAGATATCATCAGACAAACCAGCTTCTTCAACAAGAAAGTAGATAACCTGACGACTCAGACATCCAAAAGAGCTTGCAAAAACTCCCTTCCACAGCAAGTGCTGGCAAAGCTCAGAGCTGGATCTCACAAGCAGCAGAATCACTTACCAGGTTTAGATAGGACTCGAGCCGAAGGAAGAAGCCAGATGCACTGAGAAGATAGGAGCAGAGGGGTAGGCAGAGGAGGGAGCATCAGCAGCAGTGTTTTGAAAAGTGAAAATCAGATGGGACCTATTGAGGGTTGATAGCTGAAAGGGTGCAGAGCCAAAAGCTGGAGAGGAAAACCTGCTTTATGGAGTCAGGCACGACGAATGGGGCAGACACACCCACAGGTATTTTTGATGTTACTGTTAAGCTGCTCCCAAGCCCTTTTTTAAACACATGCAGCCTTCTCCAGCACCACCTTCATTGACAACAATGTGTGGGATCACTGGCAACAACACATCATGCTGTTAAACTGCAAGCCATGGACAAAGGTGGTATTATAACCAACGACTGCTTCAGACAACCTAACAGCTCTAAATACCTGAAAGGTATTCCCCAACAACTACAGATTTCTCTTCCTCCTGATGTGAAGCTGATTTCACTTGCTTGGGTAAGCCTGCTATTCACTGGTGTAATAAGAAAAGGCCCAGGTATTCAAGTGCTGTGTAGATGCAGAAATGAGGAGCATACTAACCAGCTCCTCCAAGTCAAATAAGCATAGCTGGTTTAGCTTCTTTTGAACTGGGAGATGTTGTAGGAAGCCATTAAGCTGGGTGAGCTGTGGCAGAGGAGCTGCGGTAGAGGTGAGATGGCCTCCCGTGCTTTGTATGAGAGCATGCAGCCCTGGCAGTGACATGTGGTAGCACCAGGGACGAGCACAGTGTCACTTCTGTCCCCAGGACACCTCATGGGCAATGCTGCAAACACACAGCCATGTCTTACATATCCCATCACCTGGCAGCCTGTGAGTGAACGAGAATGCTCCAGCCCCATGGGTCTCTGCACCATCATGCTGGGAGGAGGCAGCACACACAGATGGGGCACACAGCAGATCAGCAGAACTAGCACCCTTCTCCTGTACATTAAGAAAAAAAAAAAAAAAGAACAATCAAAACCACAAATTTGGTGAGGACAGGAGCAAGATAATGCCAGTTTGAAGAAAATTTTTGTCACATATAAAATTTCTGCAACCACTTGCTGTTTTGGACATCTTCATCCAAGGCAGTCATTCAACACACCAGTGATCAGAAAATGCAGTGACATCCCAAGAAAGAAAGGAGCACTGTGAAGTGCCCCAAAGTTTCTGACATCAGCAACACCCAGGTCAGTACAAGCATTCCTACTGTGCTCAGCTGAAACTCACAAACCTGGGAATAACCTGCTCATAGTGAAGATCAGCTCACTGGACCCCTCCACCGGGGCGTCTGGTCACAGTCACCACAGTGAAGGGAGCACACAGGAAATTAGTCTATTCCAGCATAACAAATCCCATCTTCTTTATAAGCTAAGGCATGAAAGGACTACCAAGTCTATATTTTAATTATAGTATTTTAGTGGATAAATGACACTCTTGCGACTTTTTTTTGCCACCTTTCAAGTGTTTACAGTGACAACAGCCTGTTGTCTGTCATTCAGAGGGCTGGCGCCTGTCTGGATAATAGCATGACTCAATATTCCTGAAGTACTAGATTTCTGTAAAAGAAGAAAAATCAATAACTGTGACAAGTGCTATCCATTAGAGCCCAAGAGCAGAGTGCAAACGATTACACAATGTCATTTGTTTAATATAACACGACTGTAAATGAAAACTCTATCAATTGATCTTTGGAGGATAAAAACATCCTTTCAAAGGCAGGATGACCATGGACCAGATCTACTTGACTTCCCAGGGCCAAAATGGTCAATACCAGCTGAAGCTCAGGGTTCCCACCCTGTCAGTTGATGGTCCCCTTTGAGATCAATAGCTCACACTACATACAGTTCATGGCAACAGCAGCCATCAGCACCAGCTCCCCATTCCAGGGCAGAAGCAGAAATGTCTTTTTCTTCACAGCTCTGCATTCATTGGGTTTCCCAGAGCAGAGTAAGACATGCATACAAAATACATCATATATATTGAAATCTCTATTTCAATACTTATAATATATGCTTATACTCATCATACAACATTTCTAAGCACTCAGTGAATATGGACAAATTTCAAAGGAAATTTGGCTGGTTTCAAGAGCACGGCCATCCTCTGCTCTCCAGCTCCCTTCCCACCCTGGTCTCTTTCATTGTTTGGCTTTATGGCCTTGTGCCACTTGGGCTGATGTTTCACTTCTAAATGGCATTTCAGCTTTGGCCCCCTCACTGCCCAGCACCCTCTCCCGGATTAGCTCTTGGGTGCCATATGGTACAAATGGCCTGCCACACACTCGCTCAGTCAGCGTTTAAAAACCTGCCAAAACGCTGCCTCCGCTGGCAGCCTGCCTGGTGGCTCCGTGGGCTGTGAAGGGACCGTGATGCTGCCTGGAAGTAATTGAGATGGGGCTGTGCCAAGTCGCACACAGCAGCCCTGGGAGCAGCGCTCCCCTTTCCCATCCACTCCCCCACGGCACGGTCAGACATTCCTGCACACAAATCCCCTTTGCCATCACACCACTTCCCCAACTGACTCGCTGATGCAATAAAAAATGGCACTTGTTTATTTTGGCTGTTTTCTGCTTTATTCAGAGTGTGGGCCCAGGAGAGCAGGACACAGGTCCATAGGCTGTTCCCCAGATAGTGCCACAGGGAGCTGTCCCCAGCTTCTGGCCATGGTGGCACTCCCAGCTTTGCAAGGATAGCTACCAAGTGTGATGTGGAGGAAAGGCAGGGCAGCAGGACCACTGGGAACTTGCTGAGGTTTCCTCCCCTTGCCTAAGTCCTTCCCTAAAGCATATATATTTCTTCTCTCACAGTGGCATGTGCATGTCCTTAGCTGCTTGCAGGAAGGTTGATCAGCCCAAGAGCATCATCTCCAGAGACTCAGTCTGGAGAAACTGAAGAGAAGTGAGCCTCGTGGAAACTCAGTAGAATTTTTGCCCCTGGTCTCAGAGGAGACCAAAATTGCATAAAAAATGGTCAGCTCCAGCAGCAGACCTCCTCCAGTGTCTCTCCAACACAGACATTTTATCCCTCCTCTCCCACCATCTTGCAGGCTGACCAAACCTCTTGCTTTCCCTCATCCTGCTGCAGTTTCTCCTCTACCTGGATAACTTATCTGGAGTTGATGAGGCCTTCTGGGTCTGGAAGGGACCCAGAAGGATAAGTGAGTCCAACTCTTAAGTGAACAGCCCATGCTAAGTACCCACACCAGTGGAGGTGACCTACCATGCTTCCCAGGAGCCATGCAGTGGGCACAGCACAGGTGGGCAGTGTGCCAGAAGCTGGTGGCAAGGCTCAGAGGAGGAGCACTTGGAGCCCATTGGGTCCACCAACTTCCTGAGTGGTGGAAATCGTGGACGTGCTCAGCAGCACCTGGAAAAGGCACATGGAAAACCTGAGGTAGGCAAGAAATTATGCTGGCTGAACCCCTCACCTAAAATCCAGTCATCCTTCTCCTTGGGGCCACTTATGAAGTGAGGTGCCCCTAGCATCTGTTAACTACTGATAACAATGGGTCAGGCATCCAGCTTCCCTTACAGACGGAAGAGAAGGAGAAAACTTGCAACTCCTCTGTCACTTGCTATGGGGCAAATAGGTCAGCAGTTTCTAAGATGATGCTGCTCCTTAAAAAACATCATTTTGTGTATTTGTAACTCATCAACTCCAGATAACCTCCAGCAGAGCATCAAACTTGCAGGAGCCTTCATTCTTCCTAGACCGGACTTCAAAGCCATAACGTTACCTATACGTATTTGTGCATTATTTAGCTCTTGTTAGACTAAGCTTTGCCCTTCAGTCGCAGTGGGGAGTGGGTAGAAGAAAGGCAATATTGGAATAAAAAAACCAGAACTATAAAAGGAAATGTAGGATAAAAACACCTTTGACAATGACTGGTGGCTACACTGGTAATTCCTGTGCAGTGGTGAAGAAAGTAGCAATGCCACAGTTCTAATGTATTCTGGTGAAATACTTGTACAATGTGCCTACACAAAGCTTCAGATAAAACAGTCTCTTTATAAGCTTTTGATAGCTAGGAGGGAAGTGGCTTTGCCATTACCTCTGTTTGTGAAATGAAAGCAATACTCAGTCCTGGTGTTCCTGGATGGTGGTGCTGATCATCACAGTGACAGCCAAACTAGCTTTGCTTGTTTGTTGTTTACCTTATGCTAAGGGGAAGGAACTCCTTTGTTGTCATTGCATCGTGTGATGTGGTAAAACACAATCCATGCCCAATGTGCAAAGGAATTTCAAGCCAGCAATATTTATTATCCATGCATAGACAGCACATATTGCTGCTTTGCTGTCAGTGCTGCTTGCAGTGCTTTAGTGAAAATAAAAGGGCATTTGTATCTCGAGTGCCACAATATGCTGTGACAACATGAGTATTGCAAGAGCTGTAGTACAGCTGGGTGTCGTACCACACACACAGGCTTGAGAAGGAAGGTTCCACCATGGTTGCCTGAAAAGGCTCAAACTGCATGAAAGAAACCTTAGAAGTGACACTTGTAACCTCCTGCAGTAAGGGAAGTGCTCCTATGCCCAAATGGTGCCCTGGGTGCTCCTGCTGTTGGCAGCAAGGAGCTGCTGCTCCTGGGAAGCCTTGCTGCCTGCACAGGTGGCTGGGGTGCACTTGAGTGGAATTCGGCCAGCATATGAAGCTCACTAAAAACACCAGGAGCCTGGTATTTCACGTGCTGAACAACTTTTTAACTGGATAAAGGATCCTAGGCGAACAGCACCGCCTGAAGCAGTCTAAGGAGATTAAAATCTTTCACAAGCAATCAGCTCTACCTGGCAGGTTTCTACGGTCTGTTATATGTGGTGCAGCATAAGATCCTCCATTTTCCCAAAATAAGCAAGAAATAAACAATATACAACTGCTGGACCAAGAAGCTTTGAGAATGACACTCACTGCACTTTCTCAGCCTTTAACATGATGACTAACTGACCAAATAGTTATCCCTCTCACAAAGTTCAAAACACGTGAAATTCCCCATCAAACTGAACAGTTGCTTTAAAACCGATCCTATGTTCACAGTCAGAACTTGCAAAGAAAGGGGGAAAAAACCCACCTGATACATGACTTCTCTCTTTAGCCTCTGATCTTGAACCTGAGGAAGCTGTGAACACAACTGCACTTGGAAGTAAGTCCTTAGCAAGGCTAGGGGAAGCATTTGTGTGTTAATATTACCCTCACCACAACCTGTGTGTCAAAGGCACTTCCCCCGCATGTGGCTGGCCCCGCCTGCTGCATGGGCAGCGCTGACACTGGAGGGTAGCTCCTGCTCTGCTTCCTGAAATCACAGACCTCCAAGTCCAAGGGACATTTAGAAGGGAAATGTGGCAGACACACAGGTAGCAGCTGCAGGGTCCCAGACTCTCTGGGGCTCACCACTAAGTTTGTGGCATTTTTCCCCATTACATTAAGACGTTCCTCTCTGTAGTGGGGCAGAGTACATAAATGACAGAAATGTCTCCAAAGCAGGCACTACCCACCTTTCATTCTAAAACCTACAGTCCCTCAACCCCTGGCCATGGGAAGCAGGTGTTCCCACAGTCAACTTTAAGCCCCCACTCAGTGTCCTGACTTCAATGCTTTTCAGAAGTTGTAAAACATCCTCTGTTGGCTAATGGGCTAGTAGAGAAGGGAAGTTGGATAGGAGCTGTCT
Source organism: Lichenostomus cassidix (assembly GCF_008360975.1). Classification (NCBI taxonomy): domain Eukaryota; kingdom Metazoa; phylum Chordata; class Aves; order Passeriformes; family Meliphagidae; genus Lichenostomus; species Lichenostomus cassidix. The sequence continues at coordinate 27,350 of NW_028147752.1, forward strand.
CCTCCCACAGAGCAGTCCTCAGAGCTTCAGACACCTGAAAGGTGAGAACAAAAGGGATTCACATTTAACAAGACCAAGTCATTTCAGCTACTACTAGTTTATTGATTCCTAACTCAATAAACTCAGCTAAATAAACTGGGACTTACTAAATTCAAGCAGAACACGGAGCTCTGAAGCAAAGTGAAAGCTGCTTTCTGTAATATATCCTATGCAGGGGCTGCCACCAGCTTTGCACTTTCCTAACTTGTGCTATCTTAAGAAGAAAAGCCCTATTTCCCCTTGTCTGCATGTCCATCTCTGTTAATTGGTGACAAGCACAACCAGTCTCCCTAACATTCCCTCTGAGATGCAGGGCACAGTGGTGTTCCCACAACATTATTCTGGGAATCAGACTCGGTGGGAAGCATAAACCTGTGCCAGGAAAACCTGCTCCTGGTAAAGCTGATTTCCAGTGCCATGTTTGATTCCAGCTACAGGGTGCTACAGAATGATAGCTATTTGTATTGCAACTAGCTTTTAGGCTGCTTCCTCCTCATTGACTATGTTCCACAGAGCTGTACTTTGCAATCAAAAACACAGACAAACATGGATTACAATGAGAATATCTGAATGGGCTTTGATGAGGCTGCGGAACTAGAAAACACCATTGTAACAGCTGGGATCCCTGCACTGAAAGGACACACTGTTAACTGAAGTAAATAATGTTGCTGTGAATTTCTGACTTAATTGACAGAACATTTTATAGTGTGAACTTCAAAATCTCATTAGGAATGAATCAGAATGCAGCTATGTGCCTGCAACATTTTCATTGCCAACATACAGTCAGGCCTACTTGGAGTTGATACCATTTCTTGATCAAGCAGCTGAGAGATTCCAATGCAATCAATTATAATGCTTCATGCCAATATGTAAGACTGAATTGGATTAAAAGAAATACCATCTCCAAACTGTGGCCTAACAGACAAATCCCAGCATTTTTAGCGGCTCTTAGCTCGCAGCCATCCCTGACATGCCTAAGTTGAAGAAATAAAGGCATTTTCCTGCTAAGGTTGAGGTGTGAGGTGCCCGAGAGGCCAGCCAGACTGCACAGGAGGATCTGTCTGTGATTGAAGGGCTCTGTCAGTAACTCCTTCTGCCCCGTGAGGACACTACATTTTGGCACTTGACTACATTACCCCTGTCATATTCATTCTTATTATGGAGGTACGACTTAATTCTCATCAGCTTCAGAGATAATATTACGAAACTAAGCATAATTAAAAGATCTCCCAGACATTCAATGCTTGCCTATTCCTGCTCAGTATGTGGCCACACACTGCTGACACAGCAGCACCCACAAATCTCCCAGCCGAGGCACATGGCCCACCCCACACACAAGGCACAGCCCCTGCTGACAGCTCGGCTCCCTGCCCTGCCAAAGGCAGGCTGGGCTGTCGAGGTGCACAGCCATGGCAGCCTGCTGGGGAGTGGGCTTCAGCCTCGGGCCAGCCTGCTCTCCTCAGGAAAGGGTGGTCCCCTAAGCCAGAAGAAACTTGGAAATCTGGAGTTTGGAAGGACTACATTTACAAAAGTCAATTAACTGGGAGCACCTAGCCCATGTACCCTCACCTGAAAGTTAGCTACCAGTAGTTTCAGTGAAGTGACTGATGAGGGTCTGGTTGAATTTTTTGTGAGTGATTTAGGATGTAAAAAATTCCATCATATATGGTTGGTTCCCTCTTTTAATGAGAGAGCTGTCAAAAGAAATTACTGAATTATTTGAAACAAACTCAAACTGTCCACCAGTATGTCAGGCCCCCTGCTTAACTAACTGATTACATTTGGAGAACTGACCTTTTGATTCTTGGGAGACCTGTGGGCTGGCACAGTCTCCCTGACGCAGTATGCCAGGAAAGCAGGGCTGAGGGCAACAGCAGCAACACACCAGACATCCCTGCTTTCCCCCTGCCGGCTGGGGCTTCGCAGGTCACACAACCCTGGCTGGACCTCAAAGTGACCCCCAAAAGCCAAGGGTGCAAAAATATCAGTGCACATGGCAGGGTTTATTCATTCACTGTTTCCTTCTGAGTTAAAGGCATGCCTGGGAGCTGAGGCAATCCTGTAATATCATCTTAGCCCACAAGTACACAAATTAAAATATCTGACAGACTGCTAACGAGCTGATGTTGGAATGACTGGATAGTCTGTTATCATTTGGCCATTCACAGTTTCCTCACAGCCCATCTGTGAGCCAAGCTCAGCTACAGCCTTCCTCCATTTACACCTTTTGCCATTATCGGCCTTTGGGAAAGGCCTTTAGCAATTAAAGTTTGTATCAAACATATTGTCATCTTTCCCACCCTGTTACTAGCCCCTCTGTGCTACTGCAAAAGGTGTGCTTCACAGGAGGCAGGAGCCATAGCTATTTTGTACACACACCTGTACCTGAGCCCCATGTTTGTGCTCCAGCCTGGCAGCTTAGCTCACATACCACATCAGATGCTCAACACTGCCCTGGCAGCTCACAGCTTTCTTCCTGAGCAAAACCCACCAAACTAAATCCTACACATTTGGGCCACTTTCTGATAGACTTACTGGTAATAGTCAAAGTTTATACACATGTACACTTTTGTTTTGAAGGCAAAAAAGAGAAAAACACAAAATAATCAGTTTGGGCAATTAGAAAGGAAATGTCCTGCCTGCAGACAATGCAGGTCTCAAAGGACCAAGGTTGCTGGGGGGCAGATGCAAACAGGACAAGTGCTGGATTCTCCTACTTACTCTGCTGAAGTAGCAAGAGCCCATGGAGAGCTGCTGCTGTCATTGGATGGAGCCAGCCAGCACATGGGGAAATGTGCAGGGCAGAACTTCTGCAGAGATGATGTGTATCCATCAGCTGTCTCCTGCTTATCCACCAGCTGGGAGGCAAAACTCCACGAGTAAGTGGACCCAGTGCCTTCAACCAGTGACATCTTAAAAATTCCCAGTGCCTAGTAAGATCTGCACTGACTGTGGTTTCCTGCAGGCACCACAATTCTGCACCTAAATAAGGTGAAAAAAGGAAAGTAAACAGATTAAGAGAAGATTGGGTGTGCATGTCATATGGCAGTACTGTTTGGGGGCGACTTGTTTGGCTTCTTTGACTAATGACTTTCCTCACACAATCACTCACACTGGGCAAGCAAGTCGTAAAAACAAGAGATCAAGCCCTGATGAACAAATTCCTTTTTTTTTGCTTCAGCTTAGAAAACTCGGTTGCAGTGGTGGAAGGTGCTTCCAGGCAGCTCGAACTTGCATAAGAGGCAGAGAAGCGCAGACATCCCTGACCTTGTTTGGCAGTATTATGAAAGGTCGTATTTTCAGATGGATGATCTGATCTCAAAATATCCTTCAGTGTAATGAGTATAAACAAGCCTTTCATCTGTCTGTCTCAGCCGTGTGTCTGTTTGCTTTCTCTGGTTTTTAATGCAGAGAACAGCCTTGTGATGGTTGCAGAAAGGAGAAGGAAGCTGAGCAGTGCAGCACTGCTGCACCAATGGGTTACCAGTGCTGCTGGACCAAAACCACAAACCAGAGCGCTCTGCTCAGCCCGAGGGTGCAGCAAGAACCACTGCCAGCTCTTCTGTGCACCTCCAAATGTCTGCCTGCTCCATGAGGGCCAGGCATAGCCCTGATGGGAGAGGAGGGTCTGTAACATTGCTCTGACCTGGGAATATGCAGGCTGTGGCCAGCAAAGCTCATTGAGGGAGATGAGAGGTAAATTCTCTGCTATCACAAAGGGCTCCATAGAGAGCCAAAGCAGGGTTCGTTGCTCTGGCACCTCCTCTAGTTCACCCAGTAGCCTGAGCAGCACACAGCATGCCCATGGCAGTGCCAGAGCTGCCAGCACCATGCTGCTGCACACAGCACAGGCATGGCTGGTGGCACTGCTGGTGCCAGCACTGTCCTGCCAGCAGCCACCAGCGCTGCTGCTGAGGCAAAAGCAGCCACACACACTGGGCTGGGACAGGCTGGGGAAGAGGGAAGGGCTGAGGCCCCCAGGAGGGGTGGGCAGTTTCCATCCTCCCAACACATGTACCTCTGCTGGGGTTTGGTGTGTACCTGGAGGTACACAGCCTCTCCTCCACAGCTCAACATCCCCAAACCAAGATACCTCACCAGCCCTTCAGAGCTGTTGCCTTCACCAGAGCCAAGAGAAGTGGCTCGGCAAGCAGCCGGGCAGGCAGACCAGTGAGGGGGTGACCCACAGAACCTCCTGGAAATATTTGGTGTCCTCAGCACTCAATAGGGAAACCTCAACAAGCACAAACTCTTCATTCTTTAGAAGAACACGCTGCAATATTCACTTTCCTTGTGATAAATAGATTATAGAATTTTTCCCTGTCTTCTTTTCTCCCCCCATTATACTTTAACTGGTTCTCAACTCACAAGGTACCAAGACTCCATTTGAATGTTGCAGTTTTCATGTTGTGAATCTTGGGTTAAACAATTCTTTCTCAAATAAATACTCCTTTTTCAGTTTCCACTGATGCTTTTGTTGTTCACAGTAATCAAGTTCCCAGTTGGCTAACCTCTCACCTAACACAACGTCTTCATCTTTCATTTGAACAAAATTTATCATCCATAAGCAAAGACAGAAAATGTGTGAATGTCTAAAGCTTATGTAAATTAAGAGGCTCTGCACACTGGTCCTAAAAATAGTAGATAATAACAAGCATTTCTTCAGCATACTATAATTATGGGCCTGCTGTCATGTCTTGCATTGTCTATAAGGTCACAGTTGTATTATACAAAATTTACAGTATATTATCAGTTAAAAACACAATAATTAGCAAGCCCACATCTTCCATCTTCAGCACCAGTGATTAATGTTCACAAAAAGGAGGGGGGAAAAAAAGCAAAAGCATGTTGTTTGCTTTATGTGGACAATACACACTTAAATTTAATCGTCAATGTCTGCTATCCAGCAGGCAACATTCTTTTGCTATTATAACACTATTTGCCAAGATCAGACTACACCCTTGGGGTGAATTTGTTCTTAATGAAGGGACAAAGAGCCAAATCTCTCACTATCATATCACTGACATACACTTAGACATATTTCTTTAAACTTTATACTTCTGTATGGCTTATTCTAGGATAATGTCTGGATGAAAATCTCAGGCATTATTTTGAGCATTATAATAAACATTTAAACTTAGCATTCCCATTTTTTAACTCACAAATTATGTGTATTGAGAGAATCTCTCCCATAATGTAATTTTTTTGCTTTCCTGAATGACAGAGTTTGAAGAAAGATGAGGGATATTGTACCCAGACCACAAGTATCATCACTTCTAGCAAAGGCCCCCAGGAGGTTACTCATCTACCACATTGTCCCATTCAGCCACTTTAGATTTCCCTGGTTATAGCAGCTAACCAGTGGGTGTGGCTGCTCAACCATCACCTGGTATGGCTGCTCAGCCACCATATCACCTGTGATCACTCACAGAATAGATAATTTTAAAAAAAAAAATCTTAGCAAGAAGTCAAAACTGGTGCCCTTTACTCCTTGATGACCAGGGGGAAAAAAAAACATCTTGGAAAAGGTTTGTCATTTTCTCAGTGAAACAAAGAAGAGAGGACAGAAAGCTCTCTGTTGGAAATGAGCAAATAAAGTATTTCCAGACTGTGTATCTTTTGACTGCTTTTAAGTACCATTAAATATGAAACACCAAACTGTTTTTAATTTCAGCTTTTTCAGCAAACAAACAAGGCCTAGGAACTTTGCAATCAAGAACTGACCAAAACCTTATCCAGTGCAATTAAGAATTTTGCTTTGGATGGAAGAATTTGCTAATTCCACTCACATCCTTTGCCCTGAACCCCTCTGCAGCCACTGTGGCAGGGATTACAAGTGCTGTGGGGAGCCAGCAGCTGCCAGGAGAGCCAGAGGAGACTGAGCTCCAGCAGGCACCAACACAGTCTTTCATGTCGTGCCAGTGAACCCAAGGCCCAGCTTGTAACAACACTGCCTCTGATTTCTAGGCCTGCCCTAAATTGCCTTTCTCCTGCCATATGTCACTCTCCCCAGGTCGTGCTCTGATGGGCTGAGCAGAACTGGAGCTGGCAGCCAGGAGGGCAGCAGAGCCCAGCACCTGCACAGGATGGGAGAGGATCCCTGCAGAGCCCTTGGGTACCAGCTGACAGGGCACTCACATCCCAAATAACACAAACCACATCTCAGGCCACATTCAGAGCAGTGTGGTCAATGAGACCTCAACCAGTCACCTGGCAGAAGGCCGGAAGTTAAAAAGGGTTTGCCAACTGAGTGTTTTGTAAATCTTGCCGGCAAGATTGGTGGTGAAGTCAGCACCCAACAGCCCCCAGAGTTGTGAGGTGATGTAGAACAGGCAGCATCCCATCATCAGTGTTGGAAAAGCATGCATATGCTTTGGGCTGGCATTGAGGCTCAGAGCAATGCTTAAGGACAGAGCAGGTTTTGCATAGGAACTTCAACCAAAATTGGCCTAAGCCCCAGCAGTAGCCTTCACACAAAAAATACCTTGCTAAAGCAAAAAACAGACTAGACAGGAAAATTCACATTCCTAAGATTTCTTTGAGAATTTCCTCAGTTGTGTACGTCCTGTATGAGAAATTTTAAGGACAAGTCTGCCTGTGCAGCTCTTAGTGCTTCAGATGGCACAGCCTCCATGCAGAACCTGGTATGAGCACACAGAACACCTCCTTGCACCTCTTCTTCATCCAGCCCTGCCACAAATGCCTACTCAGGAAGTACCAGGCTCTGCAAGCAAAGGCACAGCACCACCAGTGCCTTCTGGGACCCCACCAACACTAGGGACCCCACCAACACTCTGCTTCAGTGCAGCCACAGACAGATGGGTCTGGATGCTTACATGAGTCCCAGACGTGGATTTGCACAGCTGATTTGCACAAGCAGTTCCCACCAGGTGCAATAGGCACCAGCACCCATACTCCAAACCTTACTAGTGTGGCAGTATATGGCACACACTCACCCCAAACATCAGCTCTCCCTGCTCCTTCCATGTGCCAGGTAGTGCATGATCACAGAGGTACAGACCATGGGATTCAAAGACATGGGTGGTAGCCCAGGCTTTGCCCATGCTGGTTATTCAGGACTCATATTTTCATGGTCTGGGACTATTCATACTCTGATGGGAAGGCTTTGCCAGATGTGGTCCCCAACATACTCCCCAAAAGAGTTTGCTGGCTGCTCACTGACAAAAGCACTTGTGAAACAGCTGCATCAATCTGAAAGCTAGTGATTGTTAATACAAAGGGGGGGGTGTGAAGTGAATCATCCAAAAGAGTAGCAAAAAACTGAACAAAAATATAGTGATCTTCATTGGCAGTTTATAACTGGAGGGCACCCTCAGCCCCTTTAAAATGAAGTAGATAAGATGGGAATAATAATGACTGCTGTACATCATTGCCATCAGTTTCTTAAAGCAAGGGTTAAAAACTATGTAATTTAACTGTTATGCATTGGTAGCAGTCTCCAAGCAAAAGCATAAGCCACTGTCTGGACCAAAGATGAACATGAAAGCACACATAACTGACCACAAGAGAGAGGGATGCTCTCCAGCCCTTCAATGCCACCCTGCAGCACCAGGAGAGAAGCCTGGCCATGATAAGTGCCTTGCAGCTGAAGGCCACCAGATGTGGAAGGGAGGTTATCCTGTGTGGATGTCAAAGTTTTAACTGACTGCACAGCACAGGAAGATGCAAGCTCAACACTGGAGGAGAGTCAAATGAGGATGCTGTACCCGTGTCAGCAGCTGGCTGGTGATCCCTCCCTGACACCCTTCCCCAGAGGACTGCATGGATAAACACCCTCTATTTGAACAAGACCAATGACAGCAAAATGGCTTGCTTGTCTCTAAAAAGACTCTAATAATGTGCATCAAGGGAGAGACCCATGATCTGACAGACTTCTTTCTCCCCCAGAGTGAAACATAAAAACAGATTCCAGTAACAAGGAGGACACAGTTTGAAGTGCATCCCTAGTTAATTATATCCAAAAGAGTAATAATAAAATAAACTATTAAATTTTAGAACTCTCTCCTTAAAGTATTAAGCATTTTGTTACTGTGATGCAGTTCAACCACACACTGAACAATGCTTCGACTTACTTTAGAGGAAGGTAACAAGAGTCATAATGAAATAAGGTATTCTACACAAAAATCATTCTACACAGTCCTCTATTATTGAACAAAAACCACAACACATTCCTTAGTTTTACCACAGGATTTGCTTGAAAAATCTGACATTTACAGCCAGTGTTTGTGTGTGAATAGACAGCACTGCTGATCAGCAGCTGCACAGGAAGGTTCTGTGTACCATGGGAGAGCAGAGAACTCACCATTGCTTTTAAGAACAGAGGTTCCATTCCTGGCACAAATACTGAGGCTAGTTTGAAAGCTCCAGTGGCTGACAAGATGCTGGATTATGGACTTCACCGTAGCCCAGAGCCATGGAGAGAAACTGCTTTGATGCAGCTCTGGTAAACAGCAATCAAAGGCCAAGCAGGAAGGTTGTTATGAAAAATGAAGGAGGAAAGAAGTGAACAGAGGTTATTACTAAGAAATTTTCTGCTCTTATAATTTGGCCAATTAAAGTATTTCTTTAACATTTGAAATTAACAAAACATTTATTTTGAATATAGGAACATTTTAAAATCCCTTTTCTCACCTACCAAAGCACTGCAGCACAGGTGCTGGACACCGAGGGTCATAACTAGTCATAACATCCTAGTGTGAGGGACAGAGGCTCCCCAGGGAGCCATGGCAGGAGGTGAGGGGGCTCAGTGCTACCGTGCCCACAGGCAGCCCTCTGCCCTGCTGACACCTGCAGTGGCACTCAGCTGGGGCTGGCAGGTTCACAGGGCCATGGCACAGCTCCCCACACTGCGCTGCTGCCTGGGCTGGTGGGGGGCAGCTGTCCACCCCTCTGCCACAGGACCTGGGGGCTCTGCTCTGGCACCAGCTCCTCCTCAACACTCACTCCTTTCCACATTTCTCAACATTTCTCATCCCATCCCTTGTCACGTTTTTGCTTTCTCTACTACATATTCTTGTGCCTAAAAAACCAAAGAGAAATGAAGCAAACTGCAGCAAACACAAAGCAGAGAGCAGAAATGTATGAATTCCAAAAACAGCCCACCTTTTTCACTCATTTTTCCTTTCCACACCCTCTCCCACTCCCAGTACAGCACTATTCCTCTGTCAAAACCAACCTGTTCAAGATTACACCATACCAAGCACAGAGCCCAGACAGACTTGCAGACCAAACACTGAAGTCACCCAGGGATTTTTCAAAACTGGCTCTGGTGAAACAGAGCTATGACTTCAGTAAGAAACCCCAAATGGGTCAGAGCAACCATGCAAGTGCCCATTTCTCTCCAATGAAGGGAGTCTGGAAAGGAAGTTTGTATGCAGCTGTACACAGTCAGGTGAGCTAAATCCCATCCTCTACCTAAGGACTTGCCTGGACAAGTCTGTGGACATCCAGCAACTCTGCAATGGTATCCAAGACCAGTGGATGCCTGCAGAAGACAAGGAGTGTCAGACTGGAGGACAGTGAATCTTAGCTCTGTCATTTAAGAGGCAGAACAGAAACTTCAGCATCTTCACCATTTGGCAAAGATGCACTAAGAGAAGGATATGCAAAGCAAAACAAAAACAAGCTGCTTCTTCTGGGACATTTACATTTCCCTTAAGAAAGCCGCTATCATCTGAGCTGTTATTTCAAATATTCCTTCAGCCTCTGGATTTGCTTCCAACCCCTGAGTTACACTAGTGAGCAAGCATGACTTACAAAACATGGTAACTCTCACATATTCAGAGCTTCCAGGCACTCAAGACACTCTGCTCACCTTCCCACTAGAGAGGCACTCAGCACTGCAGGTGCAGAGTGGTCAGCCCAAACAGGGCATCAGCAGTTGTGAGGCCCCTCTGGACATCTCCCCGCTTCCCTGCACAGAGTGTTGAACTGGACCTCCTCAAAGCACCTGAAGCCTGGGCAATGGACAGAGTTTTACTCAAAAGGACAAGTGCATCAGATGACAGTATCAGCAACTAGATTGAAACCTGCTGTGCTGAAGTGTGAACCCCCCTGAATTTCTTATTTATATAAAAAAATATAAATGTGATTGAAGACTGACTGGTGATCTCAACAGCACAAGAGGGGTTAAATTGTTGTCAGCAAATTGGACTTGAGGTCTCACACCACTGCTCTGCAGTCCTTACCAAGGGCTGGAGTCTGTCCTCTGTGGGCTCTGGCCCCACTCCATGCCTACAGGGTGCAGCCAAGCCAGGAGACAGCAGCACTTTGCCTCTCTTTGGGTACAGGGGACACACACCCTAAATAATTTCTATTGCCTGGATGCTGCAGTTGCAACGATTCCCTTGTATCCTCCCCTCTGAAACTGTTAACCAGGATTTATCCATCCTTGGAAATGCAAGTTTTTTTGAACAGTGGGGCCCAAGCCCCAGCAGCTCCTAAAAGCCCAAAGTCACCAAGCTGCTATTAAAAATATCCAGAGGTACATTTTTGGACTACGTGACCCAGCAGGTCTTTCGCATCTAGAAAACTGAAATATTTTCTGTAGTTTAACAAGTTATTGAAAGGCCAATCCAAAAAGTATCTTGTAATAGAAGTATTCAGACATTTCTATTTCATCTCCTCTGTTGAGGGCAGTGTAGCTCAGCTCATGGAGACTTACCTCAGGCTATAGCTAACCCTACAAGCACTCATTCCTGGCTCGCTCTTGTTAGTTATGTACCACACTGTGCAACACCAGCTTAGGTATTTTATAAATACAAGTTTTAAAAAGCATCTGGTCTTCTTTAGATCCAGGCAGGGAGAATGCTTCCCACCCCTCCCAGCACTCAAGCAATAGATGAAGAACTCTCCATCAGCTGTGCTTTGCAGCTGAAATGAGCAGACCATCCACAGGGGAGGGGAAATCATCTTACTTTGTAGCTTAACACCATGCAGAGACAAGAGGCAATACCTTCTAAAATGCACTTGCTCCACATTCCCAGCATGGTCCCATCCCCAAACACTAACAAAGCTGGAGGTGGTGATACTATCATTTCAGTGTAGGCATTTACCAGTCACACAATCTTTCCACCACATCTGCCACCAGTATTACACTCTAATTCATGCGAGGAAGTAACATTTACCTGGGGAAAAAAGGCAAAACTGGACTCTTCTAGCATAGGCTTAGCAATAGAGGCACACAGGAACTCCACAACAGTGAAGCAACTAGATTTCATGCTCACTTCTTGTCCCTCTCAGTTTTATTCTCCCCTGCCCTGTGGTGATGCTAGTTTTGAAGATGATGGCACCTGGATCCAATTGTAGTTAATTACCTAAGCAAGATGAGCAGCATCTGACACCACACCAGAACAGGCTCATGACCTCCAAAGAGATACAAATGCACAGACCACCAGTGAAATCCTGATCCTTTCAGCAAATAATACAGATTTCTTCTAAATTGGCTGTAATTTTTTTTCTTTTGTCCTCCTTTCTTCCTTGAGGTAAGGCACAGTATTCTGCATTTTGAATGCTGTCCATAGCAGAGGTTATGATTGTGGCCCTTCTGAATACTGGCACACCCTAGATTTTAAAAATATTCTGACATCAAGGAAAGGGGGAAAATACCACAATCAGCACAACCCTGGGAGAAACCAGTAAAAATATAACAAATGGCTCCCAGAGGTGTCAAACCATAGCAGGAGGGGATGCCTCTCTCAGCAAGCCCACAGGAATAAGCACAGCTCAGAGTCCCACAGACCCCCAAAAAGACTATTGGGATAAGCACTGCTGCAGGATTGGGCCAACAATCTCCAACAGAATAAACGTAGTGGTTTCTGACTCCTTTCCAAGTCAGTGTTTGTTGGGAAACATCAAAGCCAGTGGAATAGTAGGTGTCCCAAAATGTCTTAATTCAGAGAATTAGTGTTAACCGAGTCTGATTAGCTCCATTTATCTCTAATTAATTACCTTTACCTAATTAGACACCCTGTTTCCAGCAGACATGGAGTCAAGTAGACTAGATTATTAGCGTAGTCATTGTGCCTTTACAAAATCCTGAAATTAATGAAACGTGCAAAAGAATCCACAGCTTTAATTGCACAGGTGTTGCCTTATGGCAAAGCTTTATCATCTGATTACACCAAGGGATTATTAGTGACTTTTTATATAGAGGATGAGCCTGTGAAATGTACCTTAGCAACAGCTCATTAGTTTAGGGTTGTTACTGTATTATTTATTACATTCAGCCTTCCCCATTATCTAGATTGATTCATGGACCTATATTTTCCTCCCCTCTGTGCAGGAAATAAATAAATAAGTGAAGGCTGGCTATTGCTGTCCAGCTGCAATATGAGGGGAAGGCAGAATGTATTCTCCAGCTACCAATATCCACCCTTTAAAATAAAGCTTTAAAGTTGATTTAAATAAAACGCCTTTTTTTTCCCTCCCTCAGAAAAGTAATCAATTCAAGCTTCTGTCAAACTGGAATGCTTCCTACATACCATCCAAGCAGCCTGGGCCATCTTAAATCTTTTCAGATAAATAAAAATACATTACTGGATTGAAGAATTGAGTACAATATATTTAATCCAAAATAATCTTTCCTGCTATAACTCATATTTTATTATATCTATCAGAAATATTTTATTTTGATATTTTTCTTTACTGTTTGGTTGTTGGCTACCTCTTCAGGTTTGGAGGAGTTTGCCAGGTAGAAAAACTGTCTGAATAATAGAATCAAGACAAATACAGCAAAGCTGCAGTCTCTGCATTAAGAACACTTTCCCCAAAGAGAAGATGCCTTGTTCTCAAGGTTGAGAAGGCTTGACCTTACCTTTCTGTGTCCTCCCCAGCAACATCCCACTGGACTTGCTAAATATCACCAGTATAACAGCCCTAGTGCTGCCCCAAGTAGAGGAGGCTTAACTGACCAACCAGCAATCCAGTGAACAAAATGATGAAGAATTATTTTCCAAAATCATCCAGAATACCAGATTCACTGAATACTATGTAAAACCTTGCTGCTCACTTATTACTCTATATAAAATAAAAATGGGGAAAATAATTGGGAACAATAATTATGTCGAGTATGACAACTAATTTGATCAGCAATAATGACTATCCAATTACAAACATGGCTACAAAACTTCTCATGTCTGCATTACAAAAGAATTGAATTTTAATCTCAAAACCATGGCTTTAACAGACAGCAATTTGGTAGTGTGTTCACATGGCACACATGCAAATGGTGCCATCCTGCAATAAAGGCACTTGTGATGGCTTGTGGCTGCTCTGCCAAATAGGGATTACTTGTATGGACATAAACTACACAAAACAAATGTGATGGTCACCTGCTTCATGTCATTTTAGGACTGTTGCTCTTCCCAACCTCCCCCTGAAAAAAATAAGTCACTGTGGTTTCTACAGGGCCAAACCCCCTGCCCTTGCTATGAGACCCTCATATGGGACCTCCAAGCACACCACACTCCACAGGAGCAAAGCAGCTGTAGGGCCTCTGATCCACCAAAGGTGTGACAGTGGCAAAGTGTGAACCACACTCCCCAAACTGCTACCCAACACAACCCATATGTTCACTTTATCAATCTAAAACTTTTCTTTAGTGTTATGTCCCAACAGAGCCCATCCCTTGACGTCCTTGAAGAGATTCCTTTCCCTTCTGTGTCCCTAGTGCCCCCAGAAGGACATAAATTATCTCTCACCCTTGATCCCTGGGGACATCAATCCAGCTGCCATCCTCTGAGCAGGCAGCACTGGACCTTAAAACATATATGCATCCACTTCTTCACCCACTGTGAAACCCCATGGATCAGCACTTACCTGGAGAGCAGGAGGTCCAGGGCTGACCCCTTTCTTTAAAACTCCAGCAGCATGGATAATGTAGGTGGAGGAGGAGGGGGCAGCAAGTTATCCAAGAGCTGGCAGGTAGGAAAGCACAAGCAGGAGACAGCAGTAGACTCAACATCACCGAGGACCTCAGATAACTTACATTAGACTGTCAGAGACAGCACTGGAAGGATGCTGGGAGTCCCAGATGCTCTTACACATGCTCTCAGAGTCATAGATGCTCACTGCTTGGATAAGGCATGGGCATAAAGCCCACCCTCTCTTGTGTACATGTACCCCAAAAATATTCACTGGCTGTGGGAAAAACAAAATTACTTTTGAGGTGTTTGTATGGGCTTCCAAGTAGGATTCCCACTTGCATTTTTATTTTGATTTGTGTTCATATCAAACCTTTCCTCCACGCTCCCTGTTGGCTTCCCTTCGAATACAGTCAGATTCATGAACATTGTCTGTGCCTTCAGAGCAGCCATAGAGCCATGCCCAGAGTATATCAGCGATGCTGGGAAAACGTTGTCACTCAGAGCTTCCAAAATATCTCACACAAGTTTCAAGCCCATCTCCGCAGAAAACTGTGCTAAGCATTTTCTTAGGAACTAGTCTGAGATACATGGAAGAAATTCCCATGGGGTTGATGATTCACACTCTCCCTCTCCACTTCCTACTCAAAGAATTCTGACCTCACCTTCAATAATGAAAACAAGTAACACAGTAGACAAGAATTGAAGATATTTATTATTTATTTGAACAACATAAACAAGGAATTTCTCCAGTGGGAGGAAGAAAATTACACGAGAGAGGTGCTGGTCACATCACCTGTTAGGAGGCTGCCAAACAACCTGTGGGAGGAGTGGGGCTGTGCCTTGCAAGGGAAGGAGAGCATCAGAAGCACCTCGTGAGCACACACACCCATGTCCCTGCAAGAACCATTTCTAGGAAGTGAAGGAGCAGCTAAGGGCAGACCCCAAAATAACCACTGATGCTTTGCCTCTGTGATCATTCGTAAGTCTCAAGTGTTTCCCAAAGGCAGGTATCACATGCTTTCCAGCAATTGGGAAAGGGGAGCAGGGAGGGAAGGCCACTTACCGATGTCATCAGCACCTGTAACAGCTCTTCATCCTCCAGCCTGCATCCTGTTCCAAAAGGCACATGCCTGTCTCTCCCAGGAGGTGCCGTGTCAAGAGGGACTTGCTCTGCTGCTTTTCCCTTTGTCCCACGGTGGCAGCCAGGGGTCAGCTGCAGCCCTGTG
>NW_028147752.1:47500-50001 GCF_008360975.1 Lichenostomus cassidix
TTCCTAGAAGGCACATTGTACTCAAACACAAATTATTTGGCTTAATGCCTTAGGACTGGATAGAATTATACGGCCCTGTAATGCGGGAGGTCAGGCAGATGATTTAATGGTCTCTTCTGGCCTTAAGAGACGTTAAGTTCCTCGCTTTCCCGCCCGCCGATACCGATTCATCCCCCTTGGGCGCGGGAACGTGGTGCGGTGCGGGCGAGGGTGGGTGGATGGGTGGGAAGCCCCGCCCTTGGAGGCTGCCGCTGGCCCTGCTCTCAGCTGGGACCCGCCCCCTTAGCGCTGCCCGGGCTCTGTGCGCCCACCGAGGGGCACGGGCCGGGAGGAAGGGGCTCGGAGGGGCCTCGTTCTATGGCGATGTCGTGGCTGTTGCCCCGTTTGCAGTCTGGGCAGCGGGCAGACCTGCCCGGCCGCGGAGCACACGAGGGGCGCGGGATGGCGTGTGCAGCCGGGCGGAGCGCTCCCCGTCGGGACTCGGGGCCGGGCGCAGGGTCCCCAGGGCACGGAGCAGAGCGTCCCCCGGAGCTATCCCCGTGCCGTTAGGGATCCCACTCTGAATGACAGCCAGGCGGGGATGCCCCTTCGTCACGGTCTGCCCCGGGAGCCATGTCCCCATCCCCGAAGAGCCAAGCCTCAGAGGACGAGATCTCGTTTTGCATCGACCCTCACACCTTGCAGGGAGCGGGCAGTGGGTCTGAGGGTGCTGTTGCTGCTCCAGGGAGGGGGGCGGACTGTCCATGCCACCCGACCTGCCGCTGCGCACCGGCTCCGCCAGCGCCCACGGGCGCGGACTGCCCGGCCCGGGCTGTGCCACCGAAACGGGCAGGGAACCTCGCGGCTGAGGAGCTTTGCATGGAGAAATGGGGACAACCCGCCGGTTCCCCGGGGCGGAGAGGGCTGCCTCCGGCGGGGAGAAACCAGGTGCCGCTGCCCCCCACCGCGAGCGTGGGCTGGCAGCCACGCCGCCGGACAGCCCTGGCCACGGCACTTCTCATTGCCCCGGGCACCTCTGAGGCTGCTGGGGAGAGCCGTGGAGTCACAGTGGCTCCCCGATCCCATCCTTACCCAGCGCTCCCAGGTAGCGTGAAGCGCTAACACGTCTGTAGAACGAGCGTTTACGTTTACAGTGCTGGGACTGGAGAGACATTAACAACAAAACAGTCCGGATTCCTGAGGACATTTTCTTTTCCAGCTGCTTTCTAAATATAGCGCACGGCAATGCTCTACCCAGCACCGTATCCTCCCTCTGGCACTTAAGGAAATTCAAAATCAAGCTAGAGAAAAAAAATGGAGATAAAGATAAAACAATTTTAAGAAAAAACAAAATTAAAATTAGTATCGAGTATTTAAAATCCACGTCTGCATTAAGGTCACCTGAATAGCGAGAAGGACCTACTATACACATTTTAAACCAGCTGTCTTTTCTATGGAGACAGTTGTTTTCCTCCTGACCCATCGATAGCTTATTAATACAATTTAATTCTGCAGTTGTTTCTGTTTAAAGAGTGTTTGGAGCGAATTGTTTCTTTTGTTTATGATCAAACAAACGAGGTCTGGTAATCTTATGTTTTATCTTCCTAACATATGGAAAAGCTATTTATCCCAGCCAATCACAATAAAGTGAAGAAAACCCCATTTTATGGAAAGGTATATATCACAAGTTTGTTCATCATTAAAGATATGATTACCAGTGAAAACCCTCCGAAAGTGGCACATTTATGATTCCAGGAACAGATGGGGACATCCATTTTCCTTGCAAATACTTTTGAAATTGCTCTACTGGTAGCAGTATAAAAATGATATACAGATGCCAGTGCCAACGAAGCCGGGACAAGAGGTCCAGATTTACACAGTAAAAGCTTCACATGCGCTCTGTCAGCTTTGATTGATCTGCGCTATACCTCAGAAACTTGTTGACTGGGAAAGGAAACAGCGCAAATAATTCACTGCAACAAGGCAGATAATTCACCCGGCCAATCGCTCCGCTCCGCTCCTCCGGGCGGTGACATACGAGTCCTCCTGCCGCACAAAGAAGCATCATTCTCCAGCGTGAACAGCGGTCGGTGTCACGGAGGGGGGAAGAGGGGGAGAGAGAGAAAGAAAGGTGGGAGAAGTGAACACAAAAGGAGAGGCGAGAATGCAGAAGTTGCTTTGGGGCAATGGGCACAGCCATCCACCTTTTCCGTGCTGGAGCACAGGCCGAGCCATTCAGCCCCAATTGTCATTATCATATTGATTAAGTTCATCAGAGAGCAATTTTAGGTTTAACGCCAGCGGATTGGGAGAGGGAGCAAAGAATTATCTAAGAAAAGCACAACATTCTTACCTCAGGGACGTTTCCCTGTTCCAGTTCATTGAGGGAGTTGATTAAGTTTAAATGAAGCAGACACTGGATAAAAGTAAGGGTATTGACCACTGGGCAGCGCGGTCTGCGCTTGAAAAGGCCTGATACATGCAGAAAAGCAAGATTTGCTAAATGCTCTAATCTTCAATCA
>NW_028147753.1:0-50002 GCF_008360975.1 Lichenostomus cassidix
TAGGATTTGGCTACAGACAGGCACTGGTCCTGCACTGCTCCTGAGCAACTTTCACAGCACATTGACTTTCACACAGTGAGCCAGGATCGTTCAGTGTGCAGTGTCTTTTCTTCTCCTGACTCTCCCTGCTGGTCCTTGAAAGATGGTTCCAGTGGATATTCCAGCATGGCCACCTATTCCCAGCCCATTGAAAATTCAAGCACAGCAGCACGATTAAGTGGAAATGCTTGACAAAAGGCTGTAGCTTTGAGCTTGCTTGCAGTGAGCAAACAGCAGGGCTTGGAGCCTGTGGAGAGGACATGATTATTCCTAGAGCCCAAGCACTGCACACTCCCAGCCTCATCTGCAGGAGGGGCTTTCAGTGCCTCTGCTAAACCAGTTACACTAAGAAAATGGCAAAGATTAATTATTTAGGAAGAAATTCTTTGCTAAGAGGGTGGTGAGGCTCTGGTACAGATTGCCCAGAGAGGCTGTGGCTGCCCCTGGATCCCTGGAAGTGTGCAAGGCCAGGTTGGAGCAGCCTGGGATAGTGGAAGGTGTCCCTGCCCATGGCAGGGGTGGAATGAGATTATCCTTAAGGTCTACTCAGCCTCAAACTATTCCATAATAATTCTACGATTTAGGTTGCACCATGCTTGCATTATTCCAGCTCAGCCCTATCAACTTCATATTGTTCCCTGATCTTAGACAGACCCCAGCTGCTGGATCACCAGTGCCTTCCCTCTGAGCTGGAGGTGTTGTGTTCCCTCAGCCCTTCTCTCTGACTGCCCACACTCAGCTCTCTGGCTGTGCTCTCACCCAGCATGTGCAAGCAAACAGAATCATTTTTCCCTAATGTTTCCTCTCACTTCTCCCAATCCCGTTCAGATAAATCTCTCCTGCCTCTAACAACTTGACTGTCTTAGCCAATTAGCAGATGCTGGTACATAAATAGCCTCAGACACGTATCTAGTTAACAGAGAATTAAAGGGAGTTTACTTTCTCTGCAGATAAAACAATGCATGGAAAACAGTGATCACAAGAGCATTACACTGCTTCCAACTTCCAAAGTATAGGCAGTGGAAGTGTGGGAGAGCTCAAGCAGTAAAAAGCAGCAGGCTGTCCTCTTACAATACATGGAATTTTCATTGAAAACACTTAGTGGTGTAAATGGTGTGGCTTGTAGAATTAACCACATGCAGCTCCTCGGTGTGGAGGGGTTAGTCCATCATTTCCCTACCAGCTTGGAATGCATTAACAAGTTCCACTAAAGTCCTGATTGCTGTCCTAAAAAATACTTTTTTTTTTCCCAGCCATCCATCCGTGCATGAATACTATGACCCAAATGACTACATGGGAGGAATTCATCAAGAAATGGACCGGGATGAGTTGGAATTAGAGGTACTTAATCTGAGGAACTATTTCATTTACAAATGCACCTCAAGGTTCTTGAATTGCATAAAGTGAAAAAACTTTTCAAAGCAGGTATTTGTGATAACATTGTTCGCTCGTTGATGATACCTTTATCAGTCCATTGAACTGTGAGCCAGGCACTGATGATCTTCACATAAATAATGAAGTCATTGATTCCGTTAATTAAATTCTGTGTAAGTGTGCTGATTTAGGTTTTCTGAAAATCTGAAAGGCTCTGCTGAGTGGCACGACCTGTTCCACATAACCACAGTACAAATGTGTGAGTTTCCCTTAAATATTCCCTGGCTGAGAAACAGATGTTCTTGATCATACAATTTAGAAGTCTGGTAAGTTTATAAGACAAGGCCAGGATTTGCCACTGCACTGAGCTGTTCCTCCCTTTTTCATTACTTAAAAGTGACAGATGTATACATATGAAATCACAGATAATAAAAGTTGAACCAGCCATGAAGGTACACACGTCCATTTCCCTGCCAAATCATTAAAAATCACTTTTGGTTTTAGTGCTCATGTATCCCATCAGAAGTTCATCTTCAGTTTTCACATTCTTAATTTTCATAACCTGCTCCCAGCCATTCAAAGTGCAGCACATAAATTGTGGGGTTCTGCAAGATACTAAAGCAGTACTGACCCAGTGAAGTGGTTTTAATTGTTTGTAATAAATAGCAGCAAAGTATCCCAATAGTTCTAAATACTGCCAGCAATGTCTGATCCAGCTGATCCATCCAAGATTATCCGTAAGAGAATATTTTATGCCCTTAGCTGGCTTGCATTTCTGATTTCTTAGATCCTGGTCCTGCTAATAACCTATTTGTCAAAGCAAGCAGTGCTGACCTGCCTGAAGCTCTGCTTAAAGCAGTGGTAGATTTATCAACAGCTTCAGTGGGAGCAGAGTTCAGTCGTTCTATGAGCACGGGGTTGTTTCCTTCTATAAAAGTGTTTGCAGGATCAAGGACTAAAACCTCATAAAAAGTTTGCAAGCTGTTCTCAAATTCTGCGGATCTGGTAGCAATTCATCTCAGTATACAAACGTAAATCAAAGGCAGGATAAAATCAAAGTGCCAGTAAAACCAATGCTACTTAGCAGACTTCAAGGCCTTACTTTTCAAACAAGAGCCTTTTTTTCCCACTTAAATAAAAACAAATATAATATAGATTTCAGTCTCAAAGGAAATTGTAGAACAAATCTGTGTTTTCTACCAGCATCTTTCCAAAATCTACTTTTTAGGAAATCTAATACTGTGGATAAATTATAATGCTTCCATTAGAAGGTCAACCAGTTGAGCTGAAAACAGTTTAAACACACGCACTCTGGTAGCCAAACGTTAATATGCCTTAAACCACAACATTAATAATTTTGACATTGATATAGTACTTGATGGCAAAAGGTGATCAGCTCAGTAACACAGGCAGATGAACATTAGAAAAGTCTCTGTAGCCTAATAGTATTTCTTAAAACCCACTAAAGATTCCTGTTCAAATTGTAAAGACTATGATCAATGGTAAGGTCAAAGTGCTAACAGGGACTCAACTGGCTGGTTGCTTTTTTGTTTGCCTTTTGATAGATATGTTTTAAAAGACCACAAAGGCACTGTTTCATTGACTGCAGCAGGAATGTCGAAAGTAAGAAAGCCATCAAGTCAGCCTTCTGGGTTTCTGTGTCTATAAAATGTGCTTTGAATTTAAATCAGAAGCTCCTCATCTAAACTTTTATGGTCTATAACTGACTGGTTAGTGATTTGTAACAAGTAAACAAGACAAAAAAAGGTGAAATAGCCAAGTTCGCGACAAGCTTCCAATGTAAATATCCATAGGAAGGAATTTATGCTGGCAGTATTGCTGAGGTGCCAAAATTGTATTCTTGGTTTTATCTCTCAACATTTGTCCTAAAAATTGATGACTTAGAGGTAACTGCCATATATTCTCAACTACAAAAATAAATAAATACCATTTCTTTCCTTTTGAAGTTTACATGCCACAAGTAAAGAGGAGCTAAATCGTGAACTCCTATTTTATTATAAATTAAAAGTACATTCATTCTTCACGGAGGCCCAGCTAGAAGTCATTTCAGGCTCATAAAGGAAGAATAATGTCACTCCAGGATTCCCCAGCAGTGTTATGCATTAATATGTTTATTCAAACAAGTCTGTCCAGCTGTCAGACACAGCCCAAGCGAGGGCTCTCTCAGTGGAACTTTCTCACATTACAAAGGAGAACATTCTACATCAAAAAGGGGTTTGTTCCCTCCCATTTGACTTTCTGTCTTCACCCTTCCCAATGTGCAACTTGTATGTAGGTCTTTCTTTCCAAGAAAAGAACTGAGCTCAACTGAATGGTTAGCTGAGAGTCAGTGAAGCTTGCAGATGAAAATTACATTAAATGTTCGCTACCGCTGAGAAATTTGCCTCTGATACTTTCACTCAGTCTTGGCCAGAAATGAAGCATTCTTGTCAAAAGACTGAAGGAGGACACCAAATTTGTTCAAAGAGCTTTTTGCCCACCCAGTGCACAGCTCCCAGTGTTTCCAGCATGAAACCACAATGGCTGAGCAGCAAAAGATGAACACGCTGAGCACCAAAACTTGTGCTTCAAAATCTGCAATTAATACTTTGCTGCTTTCAGGAAACCATGAATAAAGGCAGAGTTCCAGGGTTTCAAGCTCTCCCCTTCACTGTACTTTACTACTTTGGTTGAAACTTTTTTAATACTTCTCCAGTAATCTGTTTGCAAGGGAGGCGAGAAGCAACTCTCTGAACATGGGAATTGGAAAGCTCCATCACAGGCACTCTGCAATTTTTATTCCATCCCGGTTGCAAAGCATTTCAAAGCATCTTTTTATGTGAATATATTTCTTCTCTATGAAAACTCCAGCTCTGCAGGGAGTTGCACGATCAGGAGCTTCTCAAGGCATTGCTGTGTCTCTGAATACAAAGAGCTGCAGCCCGAGCAGGCCTGCTTCAGGCAGTGATTGAATATGGAAAGGTTTAAAAAGCTTCCCAGCTGCACTTTCTAACACAAATATTTGTATGTTCTTTGTTTGAAACAAATGCAAAAAGTGGTAAAACATTTCATCTGGCTCACAAGGCAGCAATGAAAGGTTGTCATCCCTCGGCTCTCTGGAGGCTTTCAGCCTGGCCTCAACACCTCGTGCTGTGTGAGAAAGGTCTGAATCATGGACCACTGCCCATCTGCTTGGCAGAGAGCCTGGGCATCCCTCAAGTTATCTCACTTAGGCGTCCCAAACCTCTTTTCATCACGGTGAGAAACACTTTTCTTCAGCCTTGCCTAACACCACTGATGACTAAAGCTGGTCCAGCCTCTGTGATCTGACAGAGAATTCCCATCACAGAGCTGGGCTGCCACAGAAACCTCCAGGTAGATTTCTGCTTCTCTAGGGCAAAGAATTTTGGGAAGAAAATGCGGTTTATAGCATTTTCTCCTTTGAAAAGCGAAGAGGTGGGATTTTTTTTCCATTTACCTGTGTTAAAAACCACACTGATGTAAAAATACAAATGTAAAAATTACTTCCTTAGGTTCAAGAAAGCATGAACAAGATTTTTCTTCCAGTTAGTTGCCAAAAAGTAGCAAGAGGCCTTTGTGCAGTATAAAAGGAAATCGTTCTTTATATTTATTTCCCTGACATTCTTTTCTGCATGAAACCTATTAATGGAATAACAAAAAAGGGGGTCCTGCTGGTCAGGTATGTCAGAGGTTAGCACAGAAAAAAAAGCCCACCACATCTTAGAGAGGGAGAAGGACAGAGCACTTATCATGCAAGCTGTGGATGAGGCTTTCTGAGTGACTGAACTATTTTTACCCATTGCTGTCATTTCAGATTTCTACTGCTCATTCCTGTCTTGTTAGAGAAAGGACTTTGATTTTTATAAATTTGCAGGCAGGCTATAATTCTAAATCAGCAGTACAATAATTCAATAATCCTCTGCAAATGAAGGATCTTCTGAGCTTATAGAGGTTAATTTACTATTATCACTTGCTCCTAATTCATTATGATGAGTGGCTGCAGGTATAATGTCATAGGGCATGTTCATTTCTTCTTGTCTAGCTACAAATGCCAGATGGATTTCAGCTCTGTGAGTCCTCCTTGGCTCTGCATTTGATGAGGAGCCAATAATCTTTCAGACACTTCTCTTACACAGACTATTTGGAAAGAGCATCCAAATCCTCCTTTGAACATCTCTCAAAATGTCACTTTTACCTGATCTGAAGAAGCAGATCTGAATTATCTGTGAGTGTGAAAATTCTCACAGACTGAATTTTCACATTTATGATATTAACCCAGTACCAGCATTCCCACACTTTATGGATTGCACCTCTGCCTGCCAGGTGGTTTCTTTGGATCCTCAGCAGGTGTGGAATAACCTCAGAGTGTCCTTTCCACTGCCCAGGAATGCAGCCCTTGAGACAGAACTGTAAGAAAGAACGAGTCCTGTGGCATTGCAAATGCAGGGTCTTACACCTTTAAAGTTCTCTAGGCCCATATTAATTCCTCTGTTTAATTAATTCCTGGTACAATTACTCGAGCTGCCATAATACCTGTACTTGCAGGTGCCAGTTTTCAATTTTCCCCTTTCAAGTATCTCTGCATTACACAGACTTGCCTCTGAATATGGAAAATAACCTTTTCTTTGAAGACTCTGGTGTTGATTCTTCAACTCCAACTGGAATTGCACACTTTTATCTCTCAAACATTTCAAACCTTTATGATTATATTAAAACTTCACTGACGCAAAGACCCACAGAAAGCAGCTGTTCCTATGTTTAAGTTCATAAAATTATCATATTTGGGTAGCATCAAATCCACTTCCTCTCTTCGTTCCAAGGACTAGAGGGATTGTACCCAAGAGTAAGTCTGTCAACTAATTACTCATAAAAATTCAGATTCTAAACACCTGCTCTATAAAGTTTTTTTTTTTGCTTTAGCTTTTTTTTTCTGCTTTATTTCTGAGTGTGTTTTTAAACCACAGATAGCTCTTTTCTTTTCAAAATATATATATATTATTCAGTTTACCAGATGATTTATTCCAGTATATCACAGGTGACATTTTGGATGGTACAATTTAGCTATAAACCCAGACTTTATTTTTAATTATGATATCCTTTATTAGTTGTACACCTATTGTTAGTCAAAATATGTGGCAAGTAAGAATGAAAATAACAGCTTCCTTTCCTTCCACTCCAAGTGTTACTCGGGATCTATTTAATCAATGGCCAAAGTCACCATATTTTTCTGTTTGTTTTTGTGGGCTTTTTTAGCTTTTTTTTTCCTTTCCACTGCCTATATGGCAAGCAGTAGAATAAGCCACAGCGCAGTTTCTTGCCACGTTTTCAAATCGATGAAGTGCATAAAAACATTCCTGAAGATAATGAAAACTTTTTGTTAAAGCACACAGGGAACAAGGGAATTGTTCTAAGTCTAATCCACAAATTCCCACCTCACTCCCAGTTCACTCCCTGGTTAAATGCAGGATAAACCCATTGACTGCAGTGGCATTCTCGGGGATCAGCTGAGATCAGAACTGAATCCACTTTGTCTCATCTTTCTTCTGAAGAATCTCCATCTCCTCTCTAGAAAGCTCCAAAGCTTTAGAAATCTGAAGAAAACCCCGCTATTAAAGCATTGTGTTCAAACCTTGAAGTAACAAAAGAGGGGGGAGAAAAGCACAGCAGCTCACCATGGATACTATTGATTGAAACCACTTAAATACCAGCTGAAATGTCACTGACATTTACAGCTACGCTTCTTTAGGGGGGAAAAAAAAAGAAATTACACATGTTGACAAGTAAATAACATGAGATTGCTGATCTTGGCAGCTGTCATCTAGACACACCAATAAATTATTCATATCAGCTTGTTTTATTGTCTTGCCCCTTCCAAATGGCACAGCAGCAGAGATGTCAGGAGGAAGGAGCTGTGTGATCAGGACTTTTCCTCTGGAACAGCAGGTTCAAGCACAAACACGGGGTGCAGGGTGTGCCCTGGGGTGACACCCCTTGGGTCCCACTGTGTCCCTTTGCAGCAGAGCCCAGATTTGCCTCCTCCATCCTGCCTGGCCTGGGGAGGATCTTGCCAAGCCTCCCTTACTCCCCTCACCTGCGGGAAGTAAAAACACAACTCCAGGTGCTCTCACACCTCTGTGCAGCCCCACAGCAGCATCCTCAGGACCACCCCAGCAGCCACAATAATTTCATTAAACACATTAAACCCCCAGGATATCCCTCAGAAGCGAGAAGGCAGGACTGAAAGATGCTACAGGGATGGTCGCTGCTCACCAGCCAGGAAAATCCCACAGCCTGGGGGTATCTCCATAGATTTTACAGCCCTTCCTACCAGCCAGTGTCACACAGCAGCAGCAAACACAGAAAAAAAAAAAAATAACCCTCAGGAATTCCTTGTGGGGGAAAAAAAAATAGAGGAAGAACATGTATTTTTAAAATGGGTTAAATGTCTCCAAGATTAACAAGACCACCATGACCTGCAGAAGCCAAGCACTTTCAAGATATTGAAATGCTTATTATATTTCTATTACCAATACCACATGCTTTGCTGACAATATATTGATCTTCAGTCACACTTTTGAGAGATTTATTAGATGACTTCATGAAAATTACACAATTTAAAGTAATAGAGTATTATAGTTTTCTCTGAAAAGCCAGAGAATTTCCCTGCTTATAAGGAAAGGTGTATCAGCTGTGACAAATATTGAAATCATACTTTATAAGTATTTTAGCCTTTGAAGTCTTACCGGTACATGAAATACAGGTAATTTTTCTTCCTTAAGATCAATAAAAGGTCTATTTTCAAAATGACTTCATATTGATTGAAGGGTCAAAAATGTCCCAGGTATTGATTGTCTGCATATAATCACGTTTTGCTCAGTAAGTTAACCTCGTCTACAAGTGAAATGAAAAGACATCCACTATATCACTTAAGCAAAATATTTTCATTGCATTTGAAAAATTGCTTCCATCAGTCACTGGTGTCTCACTGACAATGTATTTTCCTTTTTTTTGTTTTTTTAACCTCAGGAAGTGGATTTACATAGAGTGAACAGTCAGGACAAGCTTGGCCTCACTGTCTGTTACAGGACAGATGATGAAGATGACATGGGTATTTATGTGAGTGAGGTAAGATTGAGCTGCTTTCCATAACATACAGTTTATCTTTCAAACTGCATTGTTGGGCACTTCAGACATTTTTCTTCTGTTTGTACAGTGTTGGACAAACAGCCAAAATGCAGTAATTGGAAGAAATCTAATTATTTTCCTTTTCTCCAAACTGAGTGCAGTCCTGCTCCCACTGAAGTCAAATTTCATTACAATAACAGTGTTCAATTTCAGCTGATGCCTTCAAAGTGTTGTCATATATTTCCCTTTACATTTTTGTTCTTGATTGTTCCAGAAACAATGTAAATTATAAAAAACACCACACATTTTTATTTGCAAACATTTGGGGCCCATTTGTGTCTCTTCATCCTTTTCCATGAAATAAGTAGCCTTTTATACATCATTTTATACATTAACTTTTTTTACCATGCAAATGCATTTCAAATTAATTGCACCAGTTTGGGGAAAGAAACCCGTGACTAAATCTAAAACCTTCCATTAAAATGCACCACTTAGGAAATAAAGGGAAGTAAATACTGAGCTCCCAAAGCTGCAGAGCACTCAGAGTTCTCTTATTTTGCAGATTGATCCCAACAGCATTGCTGCAAAAGACGGGAGGCTCCGAGAAGGGGATCGTATTATCCAGGTATGTGTGGGAAGTGCTCCAAATCTCCTAAACCCCAAAAATCCCCTTCCTGCCCTCATAACAAGGTGCACATGGATCTATCCAGCCTAGCAGTTCCATGGAGCTCAGCACAGCAGCATCCAGATGTCCCCTATGAAAATACTTCATGGTGTTGTTTTTTCTTTAAAGATCAACGGCATCGAGGTGCAGAACAGAGAGGAAGCTGTGGCACTTCTCTCCAGCGAGGAGAGCAAGAATATCTCCTTACTTGTGGCAAGACCAGAAATGCAGGTAGGTATGGTAGCAACAAAAAGCCTCACTTGAGTCTTAATTAAAACAGTGGCTGTTTTGTAGAAAGCAGTTCTTTCAAAGGGTTTAACCTCCCTAAACCTATGAAATCTACCTGAAAACATCTTATACAGTCTGACTGCATGCATATGCGTGATCTAAAATAATGGAATTCAGCAGTCATGGTGCTTGCGTATATATTTTCTATTAAAATTCAATTTCTAAGACATTTGGTGATTTATGGGTGCTGCAGTGCTATTACAAACATCAGTGCAAGGCATTATGAATGGTCTTGAGCCACAGTTTTGAAGAACATACTGAACTCTAATTCCTATAGCTATTGATTATTCATTCATTAAAACACCTATTATTTAGCCCTTCACACACCGTCTCTTAAAGTACTTGAACACTGTCAAGAAGCCTCCTCAGCTGTAATAAAAGCTTGAACCAGATCCCTTTGTAGAGCAGGGATTAGCACAACAAAGGTGTTGAACAAACAGCCCGGAGCACCATTGTTTGATCTGTCTCTGCTCCTGGTGCTGGGAGAGCATTGCCAGTGCACCTGGAGACACAGGGTCAGGATCAGCACTGTCCTCTTAGCCTGGATATTTCTGATCTTTCCCCTGGGAGTAATTGGGATTGGGAGTAAAAATGTCCTACAGAGCCCAGCCAGATTTTCCTTCTGGCCCTTGATGCTGCCTCACAAGAGGCATGTTCAAGCTTTGGGCTCTGGAGTGTTTTTATACATCCTAATCAAGCTGTGCACAAACCAAAACTGCCCCAACTCTTGGAATTATTTCCACAGATAGAAAGGCTGGAAATTTTTCATTTTTAAAGGGCTGTTGAGGATAAGACCCTGCTGTTGGAGATAGAGGCAGCTGTGGGAGGAGGTAGCACAGTCAATACCCACACTTAGCACAAGGACAAGCTCCTTCCCAGGACACAGCAGCACTGTCACAGGAAGGAATCTCCTGAGATTCCCCAACCACTGTCCACAAAGAAAAACCGTAATTTATGTCAGTCTTCATTCTTTTGACAACGATTGGTTTGGTTTTTTCCCTCCTTTTTCACACAGCTGGATGAAGGATGGATGGATGATGACAGAAACGATTTTCTGGATGACTTGCACATGGACATGTTAGAGGAACAGCACCACCAGGCAATGCAATTTACTGCCAGCATGCTTCAGCAGGTACTGCCGTTCTGGTGTGCAGGGCTGTCAAACTTCCCACTGCACTCAATATTCCAATATTGAGCTTGGCTGAATACACTTGGTGTCTCAAGTGACACTAAGATGAAGGCAAAAGGACTTTCTGTAAAATCAAGATATTACATGACTATCCATAACTTCATGTCAGGGACCAGAATGTTTTAAAATAGTACCTCTTTGTGCTTTGCCCCTGACAACAACATGATCATGATTCTTGGAAATTCTCTGTTCTCACTGTGGTCACTGAGAGAACTACTGGGGATATGGTGGATAGAGCAGGCAGAGAGATGATTTACAGAATCCCCTATTTGATGGGCAGGCACAGACTGAAAACAGCTTCCCAAAACCTGGAAACCCAAGTGGAGAACTCAGGCAAATGATTGATCTATGTAAGGGGAGAGAGGCAAACAAAATATTTTTACATTACAAATTTTATGCAGGGCCACAGATATGGGCTTATATTCTCCATCATTCTGCCAGATTGAAGCAATTTCTTATTTTTTTTCTGAAGTTTTAGAAAACTCTACATGCTCTGTGGCATCCACATGTTCTGAGGAGATGTGCTCTCACATGCTGGCACTGCAGTAGAACTGGGTATTGTTGTGCACCTGAGAGAAGAAACATTTTGAAAATGTGACTTTTACCACTCTTACTACATAGCTAGAGCTCAGACCCCAGGTTCTTCTGAAAAGGACTCCATTTCTATGAGTTCTTGATAATATTCTTTCCATACAAGATGCAGAAAGCATAAAAAGTAACAGATTAAGAGAACTATTAAAAAATAAACACCCTGAAACATTTCATGTCCCTGCAATAATTTTCCTTCCTGTCCTTTCATTTCTGTTGTCAGAAGAAGCACGAGGAGGATGGAGGCACCACAGACACAGCCACGATTTTGTCCAACCAGCACGAGAAGGACAGCGGGGTGGGGCGCACGGATGACAGCACTCGCAATGACGAGAGCTCCGAGCAGGAGAACAACGGCGACGATCACACCACCTCCTCCAACACTCTGGGCAGCCAGAAGCAGCTGACCTACAGCCACGACACCCTGGGAAGTGGGGACATGCAGTTCAGCAACGAGTCCTTCATCTCGGCCGACTGCACCGATGTCGACTTCCTCGGCATCCCCGTGGATGAGTGCGAGAGGTTCCGGGAGCTGCTGGAGCTGAAGTGCCAGGTGAAGTCTGCCAACCCTTACAGTCTGTATTACCACAACAGCACCCTGGAGATGAGCAAAAGCGACCAAGAGAGCGTCGACAGGGAGCTGGAGATGCTCAACGAGGAGCTGCGCAACATCGAGCTGGAGTGCCTGAACATCGTGAGAGCGCACAAAATGCAGCAGCTGAAGGAGCAGTACCGGGAGCCCTGGATGCTGCACAACAGCGGCTTCAGAAACTACAACACCAGCATCGATGTCCGCAGGCACGAGCTGTCGGACATCACCGAGCTGCCCGAGAAGTCCGACAAGGACAGCTCGAGTGCCTACAACACGGGCGAGAGCTGCCGCAGCACTCCGCTCACGCTGGAGATCTCCCCTGACAATTCCCTGCGCAGAACTGCGGAAGGCATTAACTGCCAAGGTAACGAGGGGGCAGCGGCGTATAATGTCTCCCAAAAGAATTTGTTTGCCGGCTCAGAAAGCCACGAAGCCGGCGCTGGGAAATGCCACGCCGCCGCAAAAGATCCCGACCTTGGCAAGCAGCCGGAGAGCAAGGAGAGGAAAGGCAGCGATGGCAGCAAAAGCCCCACTCATGGGCAGAAACCCTCAGGCTCCTACATGTCCCCCTACCACCATTCTCCATACAAACATGCTCACATCCCTGCCCACGCCCAGCACTACCAGAGCTACATGCAGCTGATCCAGCAGAAATCCGCCGTGGAATACGCGCAGAGCCAGATGAGCCTGGTGAGCATGTGCAAGGACTTGGCGTCGGGGCAGAGCGAGCCCAGGATGGAGTGGAAGGTGAAGGTGAGGAGCGACGGGACGCGCTACATCACCAAGAGGCCGGTGAGGGACAGGCTGCTGAGGGAAAGGGCCATAAAGATCAAGGAGGAGCGCAGCGGGATGACCACGGATGACGATGCCATCAGCGAGATGAAGATGGGCAGGTACTGGAGCAAGGAGGAGAGGAAGCAGCACTTGGTGAAGGCGAAGGAGCAGAGGAGGCGCAGGGAGTTCATGATGCAGAGCAGGTTAGAGTGCTTAAAGGAACAGCAAGGCGCAGAGGAGAAGAAGGAGATGAACATCATTGAACTGAGCCACAAAAAAATGATGAAGAAGAGGAATAAAAAAATATTTGACAATTGGATGACAATCCAAGAACTGCTAACCCACGGAACAAAGTCACCGGATGGCACGCGGGTGTACAATTCCTTCCTGTCAGTGACTACTGTATAATCGATCCCCAGTGCTAAATTATGTACATAAAACACTACCAGTGGGGTAGGAATCAATGCCTCGTTCAATGTGGCAAGAGTTTTGTATATAAGATACAAAGTCATCGAATTTATAGTTCAAATAATGAACTCTACAACCATGGGTGCCAGGATCTCCATTCTGCAGTGGAGAGGAAGCTAGCCCATCTCCTTCAAAGGCAATATTAGCAGTGCTTTTTGGAATACTGATTGTACTTTTTTACTTGTTACCTTTTACATGAAGTGTTTAAATATCAGAAATGTATTAACCATACTTACACAGGTTATTTGCTTAAACTATATTCATATTAAAAGGTACCCATGCTTTTCTTTACCTAAAAAAAAAAGCAAAAAACCCACAAGAGCAACTGCACATACATTCTTTTTTTTTTTTTTTTTGTGAAACCATATTTTGTGATATTATTTTGCTGTTGTTCACTTTTACACAGAGTGCTGTTTATCAATACTTAGCTCAAGGTTTAAACTCAGAATTAGAGTCACTCTCTTGTAATATTTAACATTTATCAAACAGCAGTTTTTAGAGTTATGCTCAACATTTAAACATTTTTCTCTTTAAGGTTTCTGAAGAAAGTATAGAGGTTTCATCTGAAAAGCCTGAGGCAAAGTACACTATAATGTAGCTTTAAAGGATTTTAAAGCATGTTTGCAAATGTTGCAACCTATTGAAGAAACGTGCATGTACAGCTAATTTGTTTATATAAGACAGTTTGTGGAATTTGAAAAGCCCATGGTAGTAACTGTTTGCTTTATAGATTTGAATGTATTGAATTATAAAAGCAGTTTCATGAAATCATCATTAGCTACAAACATTAACAAGTAAAATGAAGTAAAATAAATTATTGTTTTATATTTCAAACTATTTTAATTTTTTTTTATTCCCCTCTGGTTTCACCCCCTAGAATATAATTTTATTTAGTGTAGCTCCAGTGCTGCAGAAATGCCTGGACAGCCACTGGAGTCAAACCTGAAGGAATAATTGGCATCCTGACTTTGGGTGTATTTGGATTGAGGTTTTCTTGAGGGAAGGAGAGATGGAGGGAGGAGGCAGAGGAGAAGCACAAGGAATATCAAGAGTAAAATCAAGCAATGCTTATCTTCAGCTCATTGAAGATGACTTGTAAGAAGGAAATGGAACTTTGCTCTCCTGCTTTGCTTTGGTTTGTGGTTTCTTAGTGGTGTATAAACCCCATCTACAGACTTCAGTGGGGGTTTGCATTCAAAACAGGCAATATTTAAATTAAAACATATATTAACTGGTGATGGTGAAAAAATAACAGAGGTGCTGAGGAGGTATATCACATTCTTTTTTGTGGTTTCTATTTCTGATTAAGAATTCAGATATAAATTGGAATATTCTGCTGGATTAAGTGATGTAGACTCATTACGAATAATTCCCAGATTCTCCATCCCCTCTCCCTTTTCCCTTGAAAATTTGCTCCCAAACCTTCTAAGTTCTTTTTCTGGACCTTCTGTCATAACTCAAAAGAGCAAAAATTGCAAGCTTAGTGATAGAATGAAAAGTTAGAATGGGAGAGATTTGCAGGTTCTTGCTGCCTGTTTTGTCTGTCATCAAGAAGCAAGCAATGGATTTGTCCAGGGATTTTTCTGCTCCCTTTGTGGACTAGCACTGAATTACCATGGAATGTGTCTGCCACACTCCACAGTGAACTTCCATATACCCGAAAATGCACCTTCAGCCCGTGTAATCTGGCACTCACATCAATAAACCTCTGCAAATTTATCTTCAAATTCTATTTTCTTTTGGGATATAGAACTAGTCCTGCTGTAGTCCATGAAAGGTTTTCCTATTGACTTTGTTAGAGCTGGGATTTCACCTGACATCCACCAGCTGTTACCATTACCAGTGCTGCAGTGGGAAAAATACCAGATTTTCACACACACTGCTTTCAGTGTAAGACATTTGCCATCTCTGTCTCCAGTCTGCTTCACTGAATCCATGTTCTGATCATCCCAACTGCAGGTGTGAGAGCCACAGCAAAATACTAGCTCTCCTCCAGCCCAGAAACTCAGATGTACAGATCTAGGATTAGTGTGGAATAGCAATCCTTAAATCAGGCATGAAAAGACAGCCAAGCCATCTTTAGTCTGCCTGGAAATTCTAGAGTAAGATTTGAAATGTTCTGATGAGGAATGGTTACTATCAAGATGAGTTCCTCATAAAAATAGGCTCCTTTGGAATAACCTCACATGCAGTGGTTCCTTTGGGCATTAGTGACATCAATGCTGGGCATTGTGTGCACTTGGGTAACAGCAGGAAGATGTTTGGGAATTCCATGTGATGTGTAGAAAGTACACCAAAGCATCCTCAGTATAAAATTTACATTCATTAAGATGTTGAAATTAAATTATTGGCCAAGAATTACTCTCACACCTTTTGAGTTTTTCCTCACTGAACACTTGTTACTTTGGACAGTTAAAAACCACCTCTCTCCTTTAGCACTGGGACTTATTAATTTGCATCAGTTCACAGAATCCATCAGTTATCCCTGCTCCTGCTGTAGCCGCACCTGATCCCCATCCCTTGACAACTTGTGTCCCTTTGTCCCACCAGAGGTGACAAGGGGACACCCTGAACACATCTTGGTGCAGAATTTGGCCTGGTTGCCTGCAATGCAAACAGGCTCTGTGTCAAACTGGGGTCAGCTTCCCTGAATTGCAGTGTCTCCCAGATGTAAAAATCCATAAAAATGTAAAATACTTATTTGCAAACAGGGTTTAAAGCGGCATGGCATCACCCACTTTCGATGTGTGCTGAAATGGGAAAGCCCTGAACCAAACCTAACAGCATTTTTTTGTAAATTAAGAGAACTTGCACAGTAGGGATGGCAAATAAAATGAGGTAAGACTACATATTGCCTAGGGACTACTGGTTGGAGAACTAATTAGGATTATAAACTGAAAGTATGTAAATTAACCAAATATAATTATCTGCTAGTGGCCTTTGGAAATAGGTTACCGGATACTTGTTAGCAAAATTGCTCAAATGCCTGGAAGCTGTACAAAGCAAGCCATAAGCAATTTAAATTCCTCTCTTTGTTTTATTTTCAATTGTTGTAAAGCAGTTTTTGTATTAAGGATTTATTGGAACATAAACTAATTAGAGAGGAAAACTCAAAAAACAAAAGTGAGACAGAAACTGACACAGCAGATGCTGTGTACCTCCATCCCGAGGCCCCTGGTTTTATTGAATGGAAATGGTTTGATGTGACAGAATAGCAAAGATTCTGCTTGGGGTTTCATCAGAACAGCTCTGTGAGCTGCCAGGCAGAGTTCAGGTGGTTTCTGCAGAGAACAGCACCTCAGTCTCACAGGGTTTACGTGATGTGTTCAGTGTTTGAATGCAGACGTGCAGAATGAATTTCCCTTTTCTCCAGGTGTCTGTCATGGCACAAAGCAGCACCAGATTCAGGGGCTGCTGTGGGGAGATCTCACTCAGATAATGGCATCAGAAACACAGGATTGGCAGCTGGAGAAACTGGTGGTGGTGGAGACGGTGTGTGTTAAACAGTGGGAAAAACAAGGGGGTCACATAGATAGTGTGGCTGTGCTGATTTCATGCTCCAGCACGAGGGCTTTAATACACAGAGCTGCCACAAAGCCCACTGATGTGAGCTGAGAGACTCCAGGCAGTCCCAGGGGATTTCAAACAGTCTATTAACTTACACAGTTAATTACCCTGAACTGCAGCAGTGAAGGATCTGAAGGGACAGCCCATCACAGCTTTGTACATCAGAGCACAACTGGATTTCCTGCTGCTCACCACCCCTCCCACAGACCTTCTAATGGTCACTGCTTTAAAAAAAACCATCCTGCAGCCCTGCTAATACACTGCCAGCCCAACCTGTGCCCTCCTCCAGAAGCTCCAGGAGATCTGTGTTAGAGCAGAGGCTGCAAAATGAACTGTGCAGCTGCTGCAGGACTGACTGTGAAGTGGAGTCACAGTCAGCAAGCACTGCTCAGTGTTCTTGGGTCTATTTCCCCCTCAGTTGGGTCCTAAAGCTTCTTGCAGAAATCCTAAAGTACCCAAAATACTAGAAACATCCTCATTTCCATGGCATAGAAAGGTGCAATTGCCTACTCTGGAAACTAGGCAGAAAACAAACCCCAAAATTAATTAAAAAGCCACATGTCTGTTCTGCTGGATTCAACCTGCCAGTTTTGAATATTGGGAATTAAAACTTCACCTGATTTCTGTTACCAAAATTAGTATATCAGCATCATGGATCTAAGTGCATAATTGCAGTGCTTTTTACTGACCAAGTTCAAAATGAGAACAAGGTTCTACCAGTTTCCTATGAAAAACTGTCATCTTCTGACACAGAATGTTTCTTAGAGGAGATTTAATCAAATCAATTAATAATGACTTGGCAACAATGCTCCAATTAGGGTTTTAATTTACAAAAGTATAATGCCAATAGCATTAAAAAAATCAGTGGAGCCAAATCAGTGGAGCCAATGCCCAAATAAACATCTGGACTGCTATTATTTTTCCCTTCTGTACAAAATCAAATTTTAAAAAAGATAACTAAATTTTTCCAAAATCATCTTCAAGCACCTCTAAGAATAATCAAGTTAAAGCAAGCCCAAACAGCCCATTCCTATTTCTCCCAGCAGATGATGTTGGCTTTAGGTCATACTTCTTGCACCCACTCCCATCTCTTCCCCCTTCTGGGAAAACTGAGCCAGCTAAGCCAGAAAGGGATCAGAAAGAATAATCCCCACAGCCTTCCAGAGCTGGGTCTGGGCCCAGCTATGGCTGGGGATCAATTACATGTGCAGGAAATGACATACGTAACACACACAAAACAAGTGCCAAGTCTGGCTCTGCTTATGTGTTTTGATTTTGTGTTTAGTTCTTCAGGACCAAAAAAGGACTTAGTCCATCTCACATACAATATGAGAAGCACATAATATCCCCAGAGGACTGAAAATGTCTTCATTTCCACAGCATGAAAAGATTAAATGGCTTGCTCTGAAAGCCAGGCAGGAGATTCTATTATAAAACACAAGCCTAAGGAATGGCAGCTGCCCAGAAACAAGGGGTCAAAACCCAACTGCTGACAAATCCCACACTGCAGAAGTGCAAAGAGGCTCGACAGCTTGTGTGGCTGGGTCAGGGACTGCTCCTCTGGCCAGGACACACCACTTGGGCTGTCCTTTCAAATCAGTTTGCCAGGGAGGAGCTTGAAAGGTAATTTCTCTGACAATCCATCCTTTTTATGTGGAGCAACTGCAGGACCATGCTACGGGGAGCCCCATTAGCCGAGAATAAGAACTTCTCTGTAAAAGTGAACTTCTGGTGACCTCCTCTCAAAGAAAATACTTTATCATATTGGAGTGTGGGCCTCCCAGGTGTCATGGCGAGGCTCCATTGTCCCCATTAGGAGAGCTAGCTTTGATTTTCCATAATCCATCCTCTGGCTTAGCTGGGCTTTGTTAGCTTTGAATGCCATAAACAAAGGCTCCCCAAAAGGCAGATCCAGCTATCATTGTTTGATAAAAGTAAATCAGAAGGCTGCAAATTGAAGGCACCCAAGGTTTATCAAATTGCTGCTTTGCTCCAGTTCGATGTAAGCACCCAACATTTCTGTTCCTTAGGGTTTGAGGTATCAGCCCAAATAAGAGCAGTAAAATCACATCCAAATAATATCCAGAAGCACTTGGTTACACTGTAAGATCCAGCAAACACAGATGCAAAATAAAACACAAAACCAAACTTGCAAAGCTGTTCCTGGAGCTGTTTCTCTGCTCTACTGTGTTTAACCTCTCACAAACTGAACTCAAGGCAGAGGCAAGCACTGCATGATTTTTTGGTAATGAACTGATGAGCCTTTTTCAGTATTTCCATTCCAAAGTCATCAAAAACTGTCTCTAATGAGGAAACACTGACCCTTTCTATACCTACAGCCACAGAGCTTTCTCCTGTGTCAGTGTTTTCCAATGAGGCTGAGAGGTTCTGCTTCATTTATCCTTTCCAGGAGTCTTTGCAGGCATCCCTGTGCATCTGCATTACAGAATAATTGAGGCTGGAGGGACCTCTGGAGATCCTCTGGCCCCATTCACTGCTCAAACACAACTTTAGCAAAGATTGCTAAACACAAAATAAACAAAATAAAAGTGCTGCAGAACAGAGCTTCAAGGCAAATCCCAAAGGCACAGCAAAGCAGACACTAGAAGGGAGGTTAATCAATCCAGGCTCTCTCTCTCCCTCCTCCACAAGCATTTTCTGCTAGACACTACAGCATGTCCTCCATGTCCTGGTCTTGCAAGGCTTATCATTTAGGACCCCCAGTATCAGCTTTCCTAAATGCAGAGTTTCAGACAGGTGAGTGGCCCTTGGCATGTGGGACAGGGCAGTGCCTGCATGAACAGAGCCCTTTGGGTCCCAGGGCCTGCTAGGGAGCAGTGACACAGTCCTGTCCCCACTGGTGACCCAAGCACAGCCCTAAAAGTGGTCAGGTGTGAGAAGAGAAGCAGCTGAACAAAGCTCACCCTGGCTGCACCAGATTTGGCAGATGGTTTTGTATTTACCCCCTAAAAATCCCTGCACTGAAGCAGCACACACCCAGAGGATGGAGAAGGTTGTGCTCCTTTAGGCATGTGCACAACAGTGTCCTTTGAATTATTCAGGCTGGGGAAAAGTCACATTATTAAGAAAAAGTAATAACTACCACATAACACATCTGCCTCTATTTGCAAGCACTGGTGTGCCAACTCTTCTTTCTGAGTCCCACAGCAGCTTCTAAGTCCTTTGTCTGAGCAAAAACAGCACCAGTCCTGCAGTGGAAGCTTCACTTGATGCTCAGGGAGAAGGAGCCAACCTTGCTGAAGAAAAGTAGCTTCACTCATCAGCATTATTAGCTCACAGATCAAACACTCACACACAAACAAGGAACAAAACCAAAGCTAGCAAACCCTCTCCCCATGTTGTACAGTAAAGCAGCATCTGTCGTTTGCAAAACTGAGTCAGAATAAATGTGGCAATTTCAGTTGCCTGCATGTGGCTGTTGATGAGCATGGAGAAATGTTTCCAGATTAAATGGGTGAACATCCATGTGGCTAAAGTAGCACAAACAGGGCCAGGCACAGCTGGTACTTTGTCTCCTAACATGGAGATTAGTGCCATCAGCAGGGGCACACGAGCCCAAAATGCAGTAATTCTGCTAAATAACGAGTGCCTGCCAAAGGGATTGTGTATTCCCAGCACAGCCCTCAACCTCAAGTCATCACCAACATCTGAGGCAGCAAGGGTGCCCTAACAAAGCAGTTCAGATTTTCATCTTCTCCAGAGCTGGAGGAGGGGACCTGCTTCTCACTCAGGCTACCCATGTGCCAACCACAAACAGCAGCAGTAGATCCCAGCAAAGAACTCAGAATATTCCACTTTAACTCTGCCAGCAACCCCTAAAACACCTCTCCCCTCTCTCACTCTCCTGGCTGAGCAGTTCAGGTAACAGCAATCCTTTGCTAAAAACAGGGACACAGAGCTGTGCTCACTGACCAAGCACATCACTCATCTCAAAGAGCACTAAAATACTATTTTAAAATCCATTTGGATCAAATTATAATTTTTCCCTCCCACAATGCTCACAAACACAGGCAACACTTTCTTTGTAATCCAAGTCCATTCTCTCTGAACACTTATACATCAGGTAGACCTCATGTTCATTGGAAATGAGCACCCACACTGAGAAGAGAACATGGCCTGGAGTTTGTCCTGTGGGAGGAGAAAAAGACCAAAATTTGCCAGAAAGGCAAATGCTCAGGACTGGCAGCTCGTGCTGAGATACTGAGAGGAATTCAGACAGGGCAGGAGGTGAGCAGCTGAGAAAACAGCAGCAGTGAATAAAGCATCAGTAATTGTGTCATCAGCCAGCGGTGGCAGAGCTCTGCTCACTGTCTGTTTGCTCCTCCCTGTACACACATGGCCCAAAAAAGTGCTTTTTTAAACACTGACACAAAGCCCTCACTCACACAGAGCTCCCCTTGCCATCAAACCATGAATTGCCAGAACTCACAAGGGCTAACCCAGGCTAAAGCACTATTTTGTAGATGGTTCCAGAAACACCTCCTGAATGGCATGATTACAGAGAAAAGTCTGTGTTATGTGGGTTTAGGGTTTTTTGAGGGATTGAGGCATCACACCAGGGTGACACATGCAAATGGGACAAATACAAAAGGACCTCCCAGTCAGAGAGAGTCTTAAGGTGCTGGTTCAGGTGAGGAAGCAGCAAATACACATAAAAAGAAAGATGGAAAATCATTCCTGGTTCCTCTCAGAGTTACTACAAGCATTTAGCAGCTTACAAAGAATAACACCTTACTTGAAATAGAAATCAAACTTGTTCTGAAGCTGCTAAATGCTGCTGCTTTGGGGAGAAACACAATTAGATTCGTATAAAGGCTTTTTTAAAGGATGTTTTATTTTGTTTGATAGTCACATGAAATATTAGAGGCTGAAATAAATCCTGAAATTCTCTGACACAGAATTAGGCTTATTAAGGATTAGCCTGGATTATTTGCAGAAAGCTGGGAAAACCCAGCAAAAGTAAATCTGCCAACAGCTGGCTGGTTCTGAAGGAGGAGATATGAAAGAGCATTGGTACTCTTTGTAAATTTATATTCTGGAATACACTGTGTAAACAGA
Organism: Lichenostomus cassidix; assembly: GCF_008360975.1. NCBI lineage: Eukaryota > Metazoa > Chordata > Aves > Passeriformes > Meliphagidae > Lichenostomus > Lichenostomus cassidix. The sequence goes on from NW_028147753.1 coordinate 21,769, forward strand.
AATTTAAATAAAGCAGAGTGTGAAATGCTTGGGAGTCCTTAGAAGTTTGTTCAAAACTCACCAGAAGCAGTGGATTTTTATGAATGAGGATCCTTCCCACCATGCCTGTCAGAGCCTGGCAAGAACCAGCATAGCTCAAACCAGATCAGAATTTGATCTAGAATGTCTTGCTGCTTATTTCAAACTAAAGAAAGCCAGACATCTTCTACCAGAAGATGAATGATTAATACCCATGAAGTCACCATCTCAGTCATTCCTATGCTGACAAGTCTCAACCAAGGCTTGATTTGCTTGTTGGCCACCTTTAACTGATGAGCTGGTTCCATCAGTTCATTGTCCTCCCACCCACTCCCTTGGAAAGAGGCCAAAGTATTGACAGGAAAGAGTCCTCCCAATGAAGATGAGAAGCTCATGGCTAGGGAATTTTCCAGGCAAAGCTGAATATAGAGAGGGAAAAAGCTTCTTTTGCTGAGCACATGAAGAGACTTTCTCTGCTCAGTTGCTCCATCCCAAGCCAAACTGCACCAGCAATGGCAAAAATTGTTTGAGCTGAGAGGAAAGAAAAATTTTACTCTGAGGGGAGAGGGCAGGATAAGGAAGTTAAGGTGAACAATATTATCTACCAAGATTGGAGCTGCTGTTATGTGAACAGTGAGAAAATGAAGTTCCTCCTAATAGCTGATCTCAGTCAGTGAAGGTTTTTGTTGCTTTTATGGCTCTCTCTCTGCTTCATGCCAGTGTGAGCTACAAACCATAACTTTAATAGCTCCAACCAAAGAGTTATGATAATATCAGACACTGGAGGTGATGAGCAAATAACAGCAAAAATGTAATGAAAAATATGTATTTATGTCCTTGCTATTAAACCCAAAGCTATAAACATTGACAGCCCTAAGAGCAGCAGTTTCTATTGTCATTGATTAATGCCTTGTTGTGAAGAACAAGGAGAAGGTTAAACCAAGAAAGAAGCAAAGAGAATTCTTTTTTTTTTTTTTTGCTTATCTCAATCTGAAAAATTGGCTATTTTAGGTGAACCTGCATTCCTGAAACATTTTCCTAGAAGGCAAGATGCCTTTCAGGGGAAATGCAGTCACAGAGACCTTTTAGGGGGTTTGAGTCACAGCACAATGCACATGTTAAAACACTAATTAACAAGGAGTGTGCTCACTAGTGTGCACATTTCACATTTGTTTCTTGGGTCCTCTCCATTAGCATAACTCTCAGCTGACAGTGCACTATAACCACCCTTCACTGCAAAACAGGGCTTTTTTTAACTCCACTAACTACTGCCTTGAAGATCTGGAGGGCAGTCAGCCCAGCCAAATCAATGCAAAAAACTTTATAATTAATATAATTCATCCTGATAGTTACTGATGCAAAAAAAAAAAAATATCTTCTGCCCACAATGGCATCAGGAATGCATGTGATGGCTCAAAACTTGGAAAAATCTTCCCTGCCTGCCACAACCTAAAAGACAATGGCTCTGCACCTGGCTCCATCCAGGGCATTGTTTTCCCACCTGGCTCTGGGATTATGTTGATCCCCACAGATGGTTCTGAATGGAAAAAATAAGGTCACAGGCTCTGAACATTTCTGTTGCTACCAACCTCTTCCAACCTGGTAAGTGAGAAGTTTCATTTCTGCTCTTCCTGCTCTGATGAAATGTTCGTACCAAATATTTGCACAATTCTCCCCTCCAGCACTGCTCCCTCTCTCCTCAGCTCCTCTCATAACCTCCTCTCCTTGGCATCACACAGACACACCTGAAAACCACACAGGAAATCCAGAATTGTGTCCTCTTGAGAGTTCTGGCACAAAAGAGCCTAGAGGTTCTCTTTTTAATCATTTTAGATTAAAAAAAAAAAAGACATAGAGAAAGGAAAGATCCAACTGAAGCTCTATAAGATGGCAAGTCTGAGACTCACCCAGAGCAAAGGTGAGGCTGTGCCATTCCCTGGGACAGACACTGAAATAAAGCTGGCAGTGCCCCAGTGTCACACACAGCAGGTTGGAGTGGTAATTCACCAAATCTCCTGCCAACCCACTGACTCTCCTCCCATTTAAAGGCATCAGCTCTTCCCTCTATTGCCATTCTCCTTTCTCCAGACCCCAAACCCTCACTCCAGGTGAGGCAAAGGTCCCCAGGGCATTAGCCTGACTCACTGCCATCCCAAAAGTTCTCTCAACGCTTGTTCTAAGAAATTAAAAAAAAAAAAACACAATCATTTTCCTACCCAGGCAAGAGTTGAAAAGATTACATTTATGGTGCAAAAGCCTCCAATTTTTCCTGAACAGAAATGCCCATAGTGCAACACTGCTGGAAATTGTTATTTATGTGCACTATTCTTACCCTGGGAGCAAAGATGCCCAGTCCTGTGCACCTTCACCATGGCTTTGTGCTGCTTTCTCCTTTCTTTCCTTTTTTTTAATAACCTGGATGTTATTATTGCTGCTGTTGTTGCTAAAGAGCTCTAGGGGGAGATGTGAAAATAGTCTGTTCCCTTGTGTAATGCCTGAAATCAAAGCAGAATGCATCAGGCTGACACTGCCTGCCTGTTATTGCCTTAAAGCTTGTTATTAAAAACAAACAAAAACAATTGCTGCACCACGCCATATTCCACCTCCCCCAGAACAGAAGGGAAATTCAGTGTAGTGGTGAGAGACATGAAGGCTCCAGGACTCCTTTGGAGAGATTCCAGCCAGACAAACTCCCCATGTGAATTTATATCCCAACTTCTCTGGGAGAGGGGAAATGTGGAGAGTGCCCAAAGAGAATCCCACTCACTCACACAGCTCTTACAGGCACTGTTGGCACTGGAGAAAAGTTAATATTATATAAATATAATATAAAGTAAGAATAGAATTTAAAAGTATAATATAAAATAATATAATGTAAAAGAAAGAATTAATACAGAACAACCCTAGGAAATGTGCAAATACATTCTTTCACTAGTACCTTTACAGAATAATGGATTCTGAGCCCTGAAATGTCATTTCAAACACATTTTTTGCCTGTCAAAAAGCAAAACCCTCCTGCAGCATCACAACAAGAGCAAACCAGCTCTGTGTGAGGCACTGTGACCACCTGAGGATGGGGATCTGCAGAAGGGGGTGAACAAAGTCAAACTGCAATGCTAAAATTATTTGGGGACTATTTAGAAAGTGGCAAGCTCACCTCCCCACAACATGCAGGCTTTCAGCAGCATCCCTCCCTCCCAAAGCAAGTGTCACACTCTGCTCACAGCCCTCCCAGAGCACCTGGAAACACCTGAGAGAGCAGCAGTGCAGAGATTTGCATCACAGAACTCCTCAATTTGGCCTCTTAAAAGAAAAAGATTAATAATTCCTCTTTGGACCTTACAACCACCAGTGTTTGCATGAGGGTGATGAAAGTTCTATACTTTTACAAATCTTTATGTAAATAATTTCTTTCCCCTCCCTGTCCCCAGCTCTTCTTGCTTGGACATAGGGAAGCCTGAAGAGCTGCAATAATCTCTGTGGATCACTATGTCAGCTACAACTACTGTTCAATATTCTTCAAACTGTCAGCACCAAAACCATAGGTTTTCTCCACAACAATGGCTTTTAAAAATACCAGTAAGGCCACTCTAGGGAGAGCTGTTATCATGAAATAATTATGCCCCTTTGGGATCTGAACACATGGCTGTGCTTCACAGATTAGAGCAACACCCCCATGAATTACAGCAGAACAAGTCTCCTGTTGTGCTTCTCTCCTAAAGGCAGGAGCTTTCCTGGCCTCCCCATCCATTATTTTTAGGTGGTTCAGGCACCTTGGCTAAAAACATGATCCTAAGGATCATAAGAGAGCAAACAGCTGTGACTTTCTTCCTCTGCAGCCATCTGTGCTCATGTATTTTTAATGAGCCATTTTGGCTATTCCCACAAAAGTTGGGTTTGATTTGTGTTTGTGGTTCTCAGACAGACTCAGCACTGCAGAAAGGGGACCTGATGTGACAGGGGATTCACTGCCTCAGGTCTGAGCTGCACATGGAGGTGAGGAGAAGCACCAGGACTGTCCCTGTGGGAAGAGGGACAAACCTCTCCCAGCTGCACTGGGCTTGAGGTGCCACAGCTCAGTTTCACAGAGACAAGGAATGCAATATCCCAAGGAGTTACCCAAACTGCCTCAAAGACAGTGTCAGCTGCACGTGGGGAAAGTACAACTCCAAAACCTCCTCACTTGCACATCTCCATGCTGTTCATCATCTCTAGGAGTTCACATTCACATCCACAAGCAAAGCCTGGCTGTGTTTGCACATCCAAATCAAGGCACCATTAATTGCTGCTAATAAAGGAGAGATGTCACAGCATTTGGAGACCCACAGGAGAGCTCACCTCAGTGTTGGACAAGGCATTGACAGAGACTAGAACTGACTCAGAGCTGCACAGATCCTCAACATTTCAATGACACAGTGGCAGAGAGGTCACATTTAGGGACTGGGGCCAATTCTAATGCAGCTCATCCCAGCCAGCTGAGGTCACCTGCATCAGTCTCACACTTCTGTGCCAATTACACCATAAAAGACCTGAGGATTCCAAGGTTGTTTTTGCACTGCAGTCAGAATGAGAGGAGGTTGCAATGTCTGTGAGGTTTTGGACACACTCCCAAGAAAGCAGACATCACCTGGTTTGGAAAGCAGCCTGAGCTGAAATACATGGGGCCAATTTACACAGACAGAGACAGCAAAGCTCAGCGAGCAGCCCCCATTGCAGTCATGATTTCTGCCACAAAAGGAGAGAAGAAAATGACAAAGTCATGAAAATAACAAATGCGTCTGTGTAATATAACAAAACATCTTTGCTACTGTAATAACAGCCATGAGTTTATGAACCATTGGGTAAAACAACCAACAGAAAAATTAGACCATTTGGCTGTGGCTACTGGAATGTAATAAATGGCTCTTGAGCAGGGAAAAGTGAGCACATCCTGCAGTGATTAATGTGAAAAGCTGGGTGGTGAATAAAGTGTTTAACACAAGAGAGCAATATGGCAGGCAAACCAAACTAAAACCCCCATAAATAATTTAGGCACCCTTGCAAAGATTTACAGAGATTTATTTCACATATAAATCCTCTTTGTTGTAATATCAGAAAAAAGGATGAGCGTTTCCATGCTTATTTATACAGAACTGAATGGAAATATCACTTCAGAAAGAGGAATGTTCTGAAGGAATCTTCCTACCCAAGACATAAGGGAGCAACATTGGCTAAAGGTCTCTTGAAAACCTTAACAATAAAATCACAGAATTATTTGGGCTGGAAGGGACCTTAAAGATCATCTCACCTTGGGCAGGGAACCTTCCACTAGCTCACACTGCTCACATTCATCAACGCTATGTAATTATATAGCAAATATTTATTTACAGGGCTGAACTTGAAACAATGGGACAGGATTAACAGCACAAAACTGGTCTCACTCGTAGCTTCTGAGGGCAGTGCCAGCATTTATCACCGTGCAGGTCACAGTGGGCTCGTGTGGCAAGCCCTGAGCAGTGCAGGGTTCTCACAGCCTCTCACATCCCCACAAGGGCTGAAATATAGAGCCTTTCCTGTTCCAGCAAGCCCAATTTCATGAACAGTCTGGGTCAGGCAGAGAACTGTCATTTCCTGGCTGTTCACACTGTGAGCCAGGGCAGAACTTGCTGTGGGATTCCTTCCACTAACATGACAATACCTGTTCCAGTCTAGGACCCAAATAACACAGCTGAACCCTCCTGTCAATATTCCAGTGATGAAATCAAAGGCTGTGGAAATTCATCTGGCAGTTACACACTATGGAGTTTATCTTCCACCACTGCCAAGCACCATGTATTCCTCACTCTGAGCTCAGCTTGTAAAGTGTTTGGAATCCTCACACACGCAAGGTGGAGAGCAGCAAATGGGTCATTGTTTCCCCTGGGTGCTCTGAGGCTGATCTGCCACGGTCAGGACAAGTTTTAAATGAATCATCACAGAAAAAAAAATGGGTTGAACCTTACAGTCCCCTCATCTCCTGGAACAGGAGGTGTGACAGGGGAATTGGGGTGGACAGCACAGGGCACAGCAGAGTCCTCTCCTCGTTCAGGTCACCCCCTGGAGCACATCCTCTGCACTGGGGATGAGCCAAAGGCACATCTTTAGCTGCTGCACATCACAGGCTGCAGTTAAAACCCTCAAAGCAGCCTTAGGACCACAGTTGGCCACAGTCACAAAGGGCTTTGGAAGATAGATTTTATTTCTCTGTGTGATGGTTTTAGACATTTGTCTCTGTTTATCCCCAACTGCACGTGTTCTGTGTGGAGTTCATCAGGAACAGATAATGCCTTCAGCCCCAAGGCAGTGGTGTTCCAGTGCTTACATGTATTTTTAAGAATTCCCAGCTGCCTCTGAAACCAGAATAAGCCCAAGACCCATTTGAGTCTCTTCTCAAGGCTTGGTTCAGGAGCAGAAGAACAAAGCCTGGAGATTTTATCCTTTTCATTGCTGCAAATGCCAAGAAAAGTTTGAAATTAATAGCAACCAGAATAAAGGGGAATAAGAAATAAAAGAAACATTTACTGCCTTAGACACAGGCCTGTGCCCCTGACATCTCCATATCAGGGCAGCATTGTCTCTGCTGCAGCAGCAGGAAAGCATAAAACATGCTCTTACTGCAAACACCATGAATTTTTCTGTCCTTTCAAACTTCACTGGGGATGGCTGCATACTATAAAAACAAAGAGAATGGAAGACTTTCATTCTACATAAGGCAATTACCAGGCCTGTCAGCAAGAGCAAGATTTACTGCATGGAAAGGGTAAAAAGAAAGGAGTGTGCCAAGCAGTTCAGGGAAATACTGAAAGACAGGATTGCAGGATATTTTTCTGGCACCAATTTTAGTAGAGGGCATTGGGCTGTAGGAGCAAACTCCAAAATCCCAAACCCACAGGGGTTTATCTGTACAGGTGATCCCAGCAGAGCCACAGCACACCCATGGGGCTTCTCTGACCCAAAACACAGGACTGCAAACCCACATTCCTGCACGGCTCTGAGGTTATCCCAAATACTCATCTGCAGAACTGGAAGCTGTGATGGAAAATCAGACCCAAGACACACTCAGATGGTCCAGACAAAGCAGGGATCTCTTACTCAGTGTTATCACCCAGGCAGCTCCAAGAAAAACCTTCCAGAGCATCCTTGGTTCTGTCTGGGTGATTGGGAATGGGTCAGAAACACCATTTATGAGCTGAGCTCTTCATCAGTCTCAGCTTTGACCAGAAATAACTGATCATCCCCTCATCCAGTCATTGCTGTGTTTGAGATCCAGGTGCTGTTGTTATTAATATGAAAGAATGGTCAAGCTGGAAAGATTCCTTATACTTGTAGGACTCCTGGATGGATAAGGAATCTTCCACAGAGCTCCTTGGCTGAGGTTCTGCCCAGCAAACTCACTCTCAGAGATTGACTGCTGCCATTTGCTTCTAAATGGCAAGAGATTAAAAAAAAATAGATTTTCTTTTTTTAAAGTCTAAAACACTAGAGTTTTGACATGAAAAGACACCCAATCAGCATTACAACTTGGAGAATGTGATGCAAACTAAGGAATAAGTACAGAAACCTTTGGCAAACTCCCAAAGAAAGCAAATGTGTTGGAAGCCTCAGCCAAACTCTCGCTGGAGTTAAAAAAGGAATAGCAAGGGATTTATTCCATGCAGCATGTGTTGGTGGTTTTTGGTTTTTTTCCCCAAAGGATCCTCACTCAGCCACAAGGGGAGATCCTGTGGTGCTGGAAGCTGTGAGGAGTTTTAACACCAAATTGTTGGTTACTGCAAAGGCTGCTGGCACCCTTAATTTTGGATTCTCACAGAAATCACTGTCCCCTGCAGGCAAATTGTCATCCTTAGTGCAAAACATACCTGGTGCCCGTATGGCAGAAAGGAAATCCACCTTCTGAAGTGCAGGCAGAGAGGAGAGTTAAGCTGAAATCTCTTTTAAATTGTGAAGCTGCTGCTCTGAAAGATTGGGCACAAATATGAACACCACAACTAAGCACTTGTATTTTGCATTCCCGCTTGAAGCAACTGTTATTGCTGAGTTTTAAACTCTTGAAATTACCACCTTCTCCTGGAAATGCTGACAGATCTTTCACTGCAGAAGTGCCACGAGGCACAGAACAGCTAGAGCATCACTGCCAGGCTGTTCCAACCAGAAAGCAAAGCAGAGCAGAGCTCTGGGGGCAAACACCACCCCAGAGCAGCCTTTACACCCCCAAACCCCCCTGGGGCAGCTGCCAAAGGAAGCCAAAAACCCTCCAGCTGCCAGGGCTGGAAAAATCCCTGCCCTGGCTTGGCAGTGGCATTTGTGCCTGCTGGGAACACCAGCACTGAGGGGCAGGGAAAGCCAGGATTCAGCTGGATGCAGACAAACCCATCTGCCAAGGACAATCTCACTGCCACTGCTTTTGTTTTTCAGGAAAGATAGCAGCATGAGGTGACAGGATCATCCTGACCTGCCACTGACTGATGGTTTTGAAGGTGATAATTTCTTTCCCCTTGTTCCACAAAAGATGGGAGGCATCTCCCATCCCAAAACAAATGGAAAAAAACAAAGGGGGGCTGAGAAGGGGGAGATATGATATGGGATCCTGAAGTAATTTTGCTTTCCTTGCAGCTCTCACATTCCCTTTCTACACAAGCATGCTTGCAAGGAAATATTATATCTAATTTTGAAAATTTATTAATTTCTTTTTTAAAATAATCGATAGCAGAAATGTCTAGAAGAATTGCATCTTCAAACACACTGCTTTGAACATATAAAAACCCACTTTTTGTGATTCTCTCAAGCAACCTTGTTGACAGACACAGCTTTTACTTCCTCTGCAGCAAGATGCCCCCAAAGCAATCCGAGCTGTTCCTACTGATCCCAAGTGAAACCCTCCTGCTGGGACACTGTTGCCAACCCCAAATTAAGTTAAGATTTGCACACAAGAGCCCTGGCCATACTTTTGACAAACTGCATTCATGTCTCATTGAGCCTGTCTGGATGTGGCCCAAGCCACAGCTCCCCTGGGATGACCCTTCTGCTCCATCCCTGACACCTCCCAGGCAGAGTTCCAGCATCTCCAACCCTCACTGATCAGCAGGGGAAGCAATTCACTTTTTCCCTCTGTTTGCAGCAACAAAGAAATCCCACAAAGCAGTTGGCTGCCTGATTCCTCACCACAAAGAGCAACTCACAAACCCCACACCACTGTGACTCTGTGCATTGCAGCATTGCACTATTGCTGTGCAGAGTTTCATTCTGAGCTCCCAGGCTGGTTATTCACATCATTTTGGGACTTGGAAGAGGCAACACCTGGGATGAAGCCCAGCTTTTCCACAGTTTCTGGCCACCTTTCTTTCAGCAAATAAACAAATCAAAAGACCTGATGATATTTATTTCCCTGCTCCCAGAGTCGATTGAAATAACTCACAAAAATTATCTTGGGAACTCCAAAGCACACCAATACTGGAACAAACCAGAATATTTTCTCTGCTGTGATGGCTGAAGAGAATCTACCATCTCTTCTCAGCAATGCTGTTCTCCTAACACTTTATCCAAATTCCAAGTTTGGAGAGCACAATTTCCAAACAATTCCACATTTGCAGAGCACAGTTTCCCTTCCACAGGCTGGATAGAACCACCCTGAGACCAGCAGCATTTCCAAAAGGCACCTGGCTTTTTCTTCACCCCAATCCCTTCTGATTTCAGCAGAAGCAGAGTTAGGTCAGCACTGTGAGCTACTTTGATAATCAAACCTAAATTAACTCAGCCAGGAGTGGCAAACTCAGAAGGGTCTGGAATAGCATTGAGCTGTGCAGCTTCTTTCAGTCCCAAAGTACAGAGTGCAGAAGAGCTCTTTCATTCTGCACAGGTCAATCTCTATCAGATTTTGGAGAATGCTTGGGTTACCCTTCCTCAATGGCTCTAGCCTAATTGCATCCCAAAGCACTGGGTCTTTAACAAACAAACCTCTGTACACACTTACTTGTTTTACAAAGAACACATTTCCTCCTCAGCCTTCCTAAAGCTGAATTTCTGGTTTTAACAAAGTCCTTTGTAAAACACAAAAAAAGCCACACCAGTGATCTGAAGCAGAGATTTTTCAGCTGTACACTTCGAGATTTCAGTTTTAGGATCCATCTGATCTTTCCAGCTTCTGAAAGACGAGAAGGGAGGAAGAGCTTAAAATTTCTATGAAATACATAATCCATCTTTTGCCTAAATCCTCCAAGTCCCAGCACGCTCACCACCTGCTTGGCTCTCCCTCGTGCAGCCTGGGCTCAGCAGGGAACAGTCTGTTGCAGGGAGGATTTCCATACAATTGCAAGGGACCACTCCTACAACTCAATTTTAAAGCGAAGAGGGAGAATTATAAACAAAATCCACTGAGAGTCAGGCTTGCAGCCTTTAACAGTGTGTTGCATGTAGAGCTGCATTTGCACAAAGCAGCAAGAGCTCAGGGACTTGCCTTGTGGCAGTGGTTATAACAGACAACAGCACATTGCAACACTTCTGCAACCAAAGGGAGAGAAAATTAAATATATTTTCATATATATATATGTGTGTGTGTGTCTGTATGTATATATATAGATATAGATAGATAGATAGATAGATAGATATATAAATATATAGATATATAGATATATAGATATATATAGATATAAATCAGAGAAGATCCAGCAGAATGTCCAGAATAAGCTTCATCACAAAGGCTCAGATGTATGGGTAAAGTTATCCATTAATACAGCCCAGTGGTTTTAGTTGTCCATTTAGGGAATCTAAACAAAAACACTTTTTTCCCCACAGAGTAAAGCCTGTTCTCTGCCCCCTCACTGCTCTGAAAGGTGTGCAGCACTGCCACACTGCCCAGCTCTTTGCCAGTGTCCTGATGAAAAACTGTGTAATCACAAAAATGACAAAAGTAATCCACGAGGATCTGCAGAAGCCATTATTTATACAGGAAAGGCTCAGCAGATGCTGACCTTCCTCCGAGTTCCTCCCCACCCCAGTGGCAGATAATCCTCTCTGTAGTTATTATCAAAGACAGTCCTGTGAGCCCAACACACTTAAATGATTTAGCACCTCCAGGTAAAACTTTTGTGCTGCATCTTAATTTACTACCCACCAGCGACCCTTCCTTTTTATCAGTCAGAGCAGGAGAGATTAGATGCTCCATGCAGATTTTATGTTGTGTCATCCAGGAGATTTACAGCCTCAGTCTCACCCTCTGCATGCAATGAGGTGAAGCTGTGTCAGAGTTGTCCTTTTGCAATGTGTGAAAATGCAGAGCATCACACTCTGGAAAGCATCAGGCAGATATTCTTCAGGTTCTGGAGGTTCAGCAGGAAAACAAGAAGAATTTCACATCAGCCAGGCTCAGACAGAGCATCCCAGCACCCTGAGAAGAGCTGGGCAGGAGCTTCCCAGCAAAACATCAACTCCTGTTTTGTGCCATGCTGGATATTTCAGGAGTCAAATGGGAGTCAGAGAATCCTGGGATGGTCTGGGCAGGAAGGAACTTCAAAACTCATCCCATCCCTCCCTCTTCCCACTAGACCAAACTGCTCCAAGCCCCATCCAACTTGAATTTCTTAAAATAACTTGCATGTCCAAGTGTACAATTTCCTCTGTGGTCTTACATTTATGAAAGTTTCCAAAGCTCGTTATTTTGAGCTAATTATCACACCTTCCCCAAAGGGTTAACGAAAGCATTGGAGCTTTGTGTAAAACATGGAGCTGTGATGGGACAGGCAGTGTCTGATCACAGATAACATCCTCCCTGCTGGCTAAGGCACACCTGAGCTCCCACAAAGAGGGGAAGGAAGCAGCCAGGGTGTCATTCAGAAAGACAAAACTTTTCTTAATGAGAAATCTTGACTCTGCATTTGATCAAAACAAGCCGAATTATGAGCAGTCTAGTGTGGAATATGTGCTGTTAGTCACACCTCCAATAAGCACTAGGAACTTACTACTAAAAAAAAAAGTTATCACTATTCACCAGCAAGTTTATCAGAAATTTAATCAAAATAAAAAGCAAGTTCACAGCTTAAAAATGCTTTACATCAGACATTAAGATTACGTGCAGCACCTGAAGCACCAGCTATTATATAGTCTCATAAAATAAGATACAACAAGAGCACACCTTTCAAGAACACAGATATGATACACCAAAGTGAAATTTTACAGCTGCAAAGGAGAGGAGAAAGGAAACAAAGCTCTTTGCTCAAAGCCAGGTGAAACTGAGGACCTCAAGAATCGCCCCACTTATTACCCAATTATTTAAAATCAGAAGCATAGTATTTGTATTCTGTCTGGAAGTCCAGCACCATTCTGAGCAGGACCTCATCCTACTCTGATTTTAGAGCTCCATTCTTGATGGATATGCTTCTTAAAAGTACTGTCAGCACCCCAGATGCTGCAGGGGAGTAATGATTTTATTTGGTTTCGGTCAGAAGTGAGATTTGTGTCTATCATTGCCCTGACTAGACAGAAATAAATTAACCTCTCACAGCACCCAGGAGTGCAAAACTGTCCTGAAAAGCTGCTGATTGCTCATGTAAATAGCCTTTCTGTCTATCCAGCCATGCTGCTGGGCACTCTGGGGCTCCTTGGATCATCTCTGCCACTCCCTGTGTCCCTCCAGCCCTGACAGGCAGCTCTGCTCTGGTGTTTGAACATCAGAGCTGCACTCACAGGTGATGCTCTTGACTCAGTATAGACGTGGCTGCTCTGCTTTATTGGGGTTTTTTAAAGTTAAATTTGGATTGCTCAATAATTCGTGTTGCAAAACCAGTCAGCTGCACACCCCACTGTCTCAAAACATTTTCAATTTTGTGTGGTCATGAGGATGCTGCAGGAACTGAGTCTGAGGTGAGAGAGAAGCTCTAACTCTGGAAGCAGGAATTTCTTTAAAAAACAGATGCTCTAAAATACCTACATTTCCAAAATCCCACACTGTTAAACTGCTTCCTCTGCCTTAATCCCTGCAACTGATCAAAACTCCCTTTATCCTCAATTTTCATACAAGCTCTGACTCTGCCAAGGAACTGTCTTGGTTCTTTCTGCATAGCTGAGGCCTTGGGTTGTTAATTTAAACATTTAAACATCATCATCTCTGTAGGATTCTGGAGTAAGGCTGAGTAATTCCCATAGATGGAACACACACAGAGATGTAGATGCAGATAAATGCCAAAGAAACTGCTCAAACCAGTCTCTTGACATAACTGAGGGATCATTTTCAAAATGCTTCTGAGAAGTAAAAAAAAATTTAAAAATAGGTGAATTCAGTATAGCTCTTGGCAAATATCTAGATTTTTCTATTTTCCACAGTTTTATCCTACTAAAACACTACACCTCACCACAAGAACATGTAGCAAACTATCCCTCAGTGGTATCCCCTACTATTCTAATCTGACTTTATTCTACTACGTGGGCAAATTCTTATTAAAACCTATTCCTAAAGGGAACTCAGCAATTGAGTGAAATAAACAACTTTTTAACACAGAAACCTTTATAGCAATTCTGTATCTGTGCAAGAGCAGCAACAGCAAAATGCCAGTGGATGTGACATCTCACTGACACTTTCAACCCAGACACCAAATTCTGCTGCTTTTTCTTCCTTGAGAATCTATTAAGGACTGAATTCATTGGTTTATTGTATAAATATCACTGCAATGGTGCTTTCAGTTATTATCCACTGGGATCACATCTTCAGTGAGGGGAAGAAAACTCCACATTCCTTTGACCATTGCCAGAGATATCACAGCCCCTTTTCCCACATTGATTTCTGGCCTTATTTACTTCACAATAGCAGAAATATCCCTTTGCATGTTCCAGAAATGAGGAAGCTGAAGGAGTCATCTATATGGGTGTAAGATGGGATATTGAGCTAGATTCCCTGAAGCAGAAGTCACTGGCAGAGAGGTAATATTTCAGAAGCTGGAATTGATTTCTAAGCCAGTCCTTCAGCATCCAGCATTCATGAGAGCTCATATTGGAGGAAAACAAGTCGATACAGGAGGCATGAGAGATTTAAAAGGCTTTGAGGTACAGTAGGATAACAATGGATAATTTACACATGATGCTTAATAAGCAACTGCAGAAAAGCTTTTTCTATTGCCTGTGCCCAGGGTAATTTTTCTCTTTATTTTTTTTTACAGTGGCACAGAAAACTTTGTAAGGTGATTTTGGCCAATCCCAGCCAGGCCAGTAGCTCTTATTCTGGTTTAATGTGACAGGAGGTGTCCAAGGACTTTTTATTGCTTGCTGTGGTACTCAAGCTTGCCTCTGGTTCTGGTTCTCCCTCAGCAAATCTTGATCAGCACCAATCTATTCCATTTTATCTCAGTCTTTCAGGATTTATATCCGAGGAAAAGAGCTGATTTTGGCTTTGCTCCAATCTGTCAAAACAATCAAAAAGTCCTTTCTCTCATAAAAACCCAACTTTTCTGAATAACTCCAGCTAATATTCAGCACACTTGAAATCAAACACCCAATCTTACCCACGAAAACCTTCCCTTTACCTCTTCAAGTAAACCCACAGAGCTAACAATGCCAAGTATTGTCAGGTTAAAATATGAGACAAATTAACCTTCATTAAGAAAATGCACCTGCAACTCAGCCTCCCAACTGTGAAAAAGCAACTGTTCCCTGGATTTGCATTTGTATTGTCTTCACCCCTCATTAAACACTCCTGCTGAATCTTGCTGAGCACTCACTGGCTGCTCCATGTTCAGCAAGAAGAATCTCTCTGGGATGGTGGCAATTTTGCAAAATCAAATTATTTACTCAAAAATAAGTTAGCAGGTCTTTCTGAAAAAAAATTAAAAATCATCATTCTTTTCTCACACCCGAAGAAAGAAAAGTTTATGTAAGAAGTCTGGGTAGCTACAAGGAATATTTTGAGTAAGAGTAACTTCTTATTTTTTTTGTTAGGGTTTATTTTTTGAGTCAGGAGAATCAAAAATGCATAAAACACTAGATGAAAGTATGATTACAACTCGACATAAGGGGCTGTAAAATAAACAAGTCACAAACTCCAAGCCCTAGTCCTGACAGAAATGTTCTCAGGCAGCTTTCACAAAGGCTGATAGAGAACTTTTTGTTGAACGAAACAGAATTCATTTCCATCAGTTTCTAGGGACATAAAGGTACAAGTAATAAATTAAAAAAGAGTGAAATAGCCCTGGCTTTGTTCTTATTTAAGATGCAGTAGCATAAAAGGCTATTAAACCATTTAAACACTTCCAGCTACTGATAGAGACACCCAGGAGGTTCTCACTGTCACCTCAACCCAAATTCTGTGGCTCATCCTTTGTGCCTCAGGAGGGATTGTCAGCAGGGAATTCATCCATGGAAATCCTGATCACAGCCAGGATAACACAGAGGGGATGCACTCTGAGACACTTCCCAAGATGTCAGGTTTTTGCAGAGAGCACAACAGCATTTTTCATTCCAGAAAGAGTCCTCAGTGATGAAATAAAGCTTGTGGGTAATAAGAGCTGTGAAGTCACTGTAGAGTCAGAGGATTAGGTAAGAAATACAACACTGGGATGCTTAATTCCTTTGGCTTCCTTCCTACAGCTGATTGCCAAGGAGGGATTAAATCACCTGAAAGGTACAAACTATTAGGACACAATCACCCCTCCAGGACTGAAAATCAGATCTTTTTCAGCCTTACCTCATCGATGACATTCCTACAGACAGCTACACTGTGACCCTGTGAAGCAAATTCTCCTCAACACCAGAGGGATTTTTATTCTGCTTTATTCCCTCACCAGCTCACTCTAGCTTCCAGCAAGCAGGTGTTTTGTTATTTTGAGTTTGGATTTTTTTAATATATAATATCCTTCCACATATTTACAACTTCTCCAGCCAATTCTTAAAAGCAAACAGTTTATTGGCTGATTTGTGTAACTATACCCAAAGTTTCAGTGCTCAAGGTGAAGCTGAAATGTTCAGAAGAACAGCTATAGAGGTTACAGAATTCTGTACACACTGCAGGGCTATGTAATTATTCACAGACACACACACCCTTAGAAAAGATCCCTGTAAAAAGTTAACAACAGGAAAGTATCCAGATGTCCATAAAGACAAATATTAACACCAACCAAAGCACAGCAGCAATTATCCAATATCCCCAAACAGCTCCCCATGGTGAGAGGGCTTTTAACAGAGCTAACTGTGCTCAGTTCTGAAATTCAGATCATTTTCTGCAAATCCACACTTGTGCACAAACTTAAACTCATGGCTGTTTGGCAAAGCATTTAAACATTAAGCAGACCTGGATGTGATTTGTTATCCAAGTTGTCCTAACACATACTTAAGATTCTGGAATCTCATTCTCAGCATTGTCCAAATTCTGTTAAATTTCTCCAAGCCTGAATTAAAAATTTAAGTCATCCCTACTTTATCCTGCTGCTATTAAGGGGAAGAGTTACAGTGCACAAATCCTGTTGAAATGCTCAGTAATTCCATTAATTAAATGCTTTTCAAAACCAAGAAGATCCAACACCATCTCCCTCGATATAGAAGAATCCAATTCACCATATTAATGAACATTTGAGAAAACAGTTTGAACTTCATTCGAAAAGAACCATTGCAATTTGGGCTTTCAATCCCTACCCTTCCTCTGAAAACCTTGATTCCCCCAAACACAGCATTTTGTCAGCAATTTAATCAATGTCAGGTAAAGCTGATAAAACAAAATAAAATAGCCCTTCCATTAACAAAGGAAAAGAGACCCTTTGGGAAGGGAATGACATCATGACATCCTTTGTGTCTGGAGAGCTCAGCCAGACCATCCTGATGCATCCAATCTTCACTTCCCTCTGCCAGCAGCACGTTTGGCAGTGCCATGGTGCCACCTGCCCAGGGAACAGAGGCTCATGTGCCACCAGAGAAGTGGCCATGGGGTGAATCTGGTTCCCATCACAAGAACAGAGGGGAAGGAACTGTCTGGGAAATGGGGAAAACAGCTCCTGCCAAACCTGCTCAGCTCACCTGCAACTTTCTGCGGCAAGAAGTCAGAGAGTGGTTAAGAAGTGCCTCAACATTTTCCTTTATTTTTACCTCTCCTGCTTCTCTCACTCCCATTTTGCCTTTTTTAAAGCATCTCTGTCAAGTGCAAAGCAGTCACAAGAGAGGTGTGTGGATTTTATAACTTGGAGAGGGGGAAAAACTTCCCAGGACAAGATTTAAGATACTCCAAACTCACTTCTTCTTGACATTTTGACTTCTCAAAGAGGCACCAAATCATCCAGCGGGTGTTGAGATGATTTACTTTGGAATATGACTGCTGGACATTAAAATAGTGAACCTGTGTGCTTCTGCATCTAAAAAGAGCTTTTTTCATTGTTTTACATGTGAGGAAATAAGTATCATCCATTGTTTACTTTGAAAAAACAAACACTTTCAGACTTTGGAAAGGGTGAAATCCCACAGCATTTTCTATAGACTTAAGTTATTGCTCTTTAAAAGGAAATTCAATACAAGCACAGATACCTAATTACTTGTGAATCAGTCCCATATAAATATTAGACTATAAATCAGACTGCTTGAAAGTAATTCCTCCGCTTCTTGGGGCCTACTGAAAAATAAATTATAATAAAATACCACTGTGTCACAGCATAAAAAGCCTTCATATTTTACCAGAGCTGAGATAATGAAAGATTCAGATGCTTTAAATTCTCCTCAAGATTTGAGATCTTGGGAAATCCATATATAGACTCACAAACCAACTCCCCTATGAACTGACAACAACCCCATTTAAGCATCTTTGGTACTCAAAGCCTCCTGGCAGAGCACAGATTTCTCTCTCTCCAATTACCATTATTTTCAGGCAGGTCCTAACTTTAGAACTTAGTCCTGCCAAGTTCTAAACTGGTCAGAATAGACTCAGACCTTTGTTGTTTTGGAGGTGTCACTGCTGGAGCATGGGTGACAGAAGGGACAATGCTGTGCCCCAGAGCAGCTCTGGAACTGCTGATATCCAGAGGGATTTAACTCCAGACAGGCACAGGAGCAGCAGGAGATTTCAAGCTCCCTTTGTAGCACAGGATGAACCTTCATCTTGTGATGGAACTGGGACTGGGCAGCAAACCCTTCTCCAAAACAGGGTGATCTCTCACAGAGCTGCTCTAAATCCTCAGGAAGGAGCAGAGCAGAATAATTCTTGGGGATTTTCAGGCTTGCCACTGGCAAACTCCACAAAGTGAAAGGTTGATCAGCAAACCTGCCTTGCTAGGAGGTGGATTTGCCCCAGGAAGCAGCTGGAGCAGAGGTGCCTGAGGGATTTGGGACAAAATTCCATAGCAAAGAGCCTGCTTCAGTCTGGGGGGAATTCTGCAGTGCCAACAGCCACAAACCTGCTCTGTGCCTTTACCCTGCCACTGCCAGTGACACCAAAACAACCCAAAAATAAAAAATAAAGAGGTGACAGTCCTTTTGAAGCACATACACAAACTTTGTGTGCAATTCTTGCTTCACAGACACCTCTGACACATAGCTAAACCAAATGGTGACCTGGCTCTGTTGCTGCTGGAGGTTTTCTGCACAGCCTGGGGCAGTGAGGTGACATCCTGGCTTCAGGAGTAGCTTCTACAGCACTCACAACACCCCAGTGGTAGAAAGATCCAGACCCAGCTACTACTGACCATGTAAATCCAGAATTCATCCTGCATTTCCCTGTAAAACTAAGGCCAGACATTGAACCACAGCACCCTGATTGTCACAAATCAACATGGAAAATTCTTCCCTCCATCATGAGCTCATCTCAAATGCAGCTCCTTTGTCTACACACAAAAAAAATCCTGCTCAAAGTTCAAATAAAGATTTCTGTGATGTCTCCCAAGATCTCTCTGTAAAGGAATGCAGGCTGTGATCATCTTTATTTCATCCTACCTGAAACTGCATATTTAAGTGCTGCTGACACTGAATCTGAGCCGAGTGTCCTGTTAGAAGAATGAAAGGTTGAGAAGGCAGTTAAACACACCCCTTTATAGCTGCTCATCAAACCACTGCCAGTTGTTTTAATCACAGCTAACGATGGCTGAGATCAGGAGATATTTTTTATAATGCGCTGTCACCAGGATTAGGAGCGTAGCAGCAATTTTATGTTCTTGTTTAGGCTACAGGGGAAAGCAGCATGCAAAGAAATTGTTTAAAGTGGCAGTTTGCATAATGCCCAACAGCAGAGAAAAGCCCATCACACAACAAATATCCAAGAAAACCATTAACTCTGTCCATCTCGGTGAAAACCACCATTTCTAAATTAATTTAAATGTGTTCTGTACAAACAGCCTGGATGCCTCAATCCAATCATCTTGTTTTGGTATTGTGGACATAACAGCTAAAGTCAGGCACAGCAGCATCTGTGTGCTGCAATCTGAATAAAACCAGTGTGAGAGGAGAGAGACTTTAATGCCTTTAACGCATTTTAGAACTGAATCTACATATTCTTAAAAAAAAAAAAAAAAGTTGATGCATGTGGGAATTCTTTTCTATTAAAAGCTAAATACTCCTCTCCCCATCCTTTTTTTTTTAATCATTATTTTTTTGTTTCAAAATCCTTCCACCAGGCTTCTTTCAGAAAACCACTTTGATTTCCCTGGGTTGTCAGTCAAGATTCCTGGGCGATGATCACTTTCAGTGTCACCCAGTGTCAGTCACAGCCTGTCACATCACAGGGAGGAAAATCCAAAGGGATTTTGCACCTGGATATGAATGGGGAGCAGAGGGTGCAACTCCTCTGACTCTGCTGTGACAATCTCTGTCCTACAGGAACAACTGAGCACAGATTTACTCCAAATCCACCTTTCTTAAACAGCACCAGCAGCATTGGCCTGACAGCAACAACCTTGGGGTATATATGAATAATCAGTCCACTTGATTCGTGATTATATTGAAATATTATTTTATTAAAACCTCACAATTTCCAGCAAAATCCCTCTCATTAATGAGCATGCAGGTATTTGCAGCATCAGGACAGTAGACTGAACTGATTTTTTTAATTAAGTGTCTGAGCAGTGCAATGAAACCTCAATTAAGATCTCTGGAGGTTACAGCCATCCAAGCAATAAAGCCACAGTGGTGTTGTCACTTGCCATGTGCAGTTGGCACATCAGATCCCAGCACACCAGTTAATTTTGATTTACAAGAACACACATGCTCACTGCTGGGAAGGGTCTGAGCTGCTCTCACTCCGTGAATGTTGCTCTGTCCACTCTGCAGACTGAAAATATCCACATCAAATTCCAAGTGAACATGACAGTTGTATTTTTGTCTGTCTTCCCCCACCTCCTGCCATGCTCCACTCACCAGAAGTTAACAAAGCTCTGTCACTGTTCAAACCTGAAATATGGCCAGGCAAAGTTTAAATTCCAAATGAACATAAGCAATTTTTGCTAAAGTTACAAACCTCACAAGCAAGGCAATCCTCTGGCTTATGAATTTTTGAGTAAACTACAGTGAATTGTCAAAGAAATCTGGATTAAAGCTGAAATTCCAGTATTAGAAAAGATTCAAGCAATCTAGGCAGAAGCCACCTTTTTGACCCAGCAATTTTCACCAAATTTTAGTCCACACAACATCCTCAAACCCAAAAAACGAAAATCTAGAACTCTCTCACTGGGAGCAGCGATCAAGCAAACATCTGAAGACCTCCTTCCACAAAGCCCCATTAACCAGATTAGAGCAGAAAATGACAGACCCTCGCTGGGTAAATTGCTGCTGACAGTTGGAGCTTTTCCAATGAAAATGTCTTATAAGCAATAGGGACATCTCCAGTGAGGAGGATATTGGAAATCCTGCTCTGAAACAGCTGCTATTGCTCATGTTATCACCCCCCTGGGAGCTGATGTCCTTGCACAAAACAGATTTTGCAGGAGGAAGCCTCAAGCTGGGGCTGGAGAGCTCTGAGCTGCTCCAAGTGCCAACAATCCCATCTCAGATGTGCCACATTTGGCTTCCCCTGAAAGCAATCCCTGCCAGCAGGGCTTGGGCACAGCCCTGCCCAGGGTCTGACATCAAATCCTCTGCAATGATTGATGAGGAGTTGTAAAGGGAGGAGTTCATCCCTTCCAGCCCTCGCTGGGGCTTTTGTGGAATCTGGATAGCAGCACTGACCTGAGCAGCCCTGGGGAAGCTGACAGGATTTTAGGCTTCCTCAGGAAGGAATCCCCATGAATTCTGGCACTTTCTGACCTCCACCACCCTGCCACCAGCCTTCAGGCTGTGCATATTTTATATTTTGTCCTTTCTGTGATTGAGCTAATTTTCTCCCCATTTTTGGTTAGAGGCCTAGGAAACTGTATTTAGCTTTTTTTATTGTAGAGGCACAATGGGATGGAAGCCTCAACCCTGTTTCCCTCTCACCCACAGCTTAAACACAATTAACTTTTCATTTGATGCATTCTTCCTGTCTGCACTCATAATGCTCCCCCAGGAAATGAGAGCCAATAAGTCCAGCCCAGGAGTAGGAGAGCAGGGTACTGACCAAATATTGTATAATACTGCATTATAGGCCTATGGGAAAAAAAGTTAATTAAAGACTCCTGATATCCTTTGGGAAAATGTTTAATATATTAGCTCTTGCAGCACAGCCATACAATGCAAACAAACCCCTCCTCTTTGGAAAATGTGAATATATCACACATTTGGGAAAAAAACCAGCAAAATCCAGCGGTGTTTTTATTGGTCTTTGGCCACAAATATATCTAATAAGATCCACAGAGAACACACTTAAAGAGTATTAACTTCAACAAACATGATCTCTGCTGTGGTCTATACATCACCTTCCTGAATGGGGAAGAAGCTTTGTATAATTCAGGTGCTGCCATAATTATTTTTCAACAGGAATAACAATTAATAAACATTTCCACATAGTTCCTTGGGCTTGGTGAGCACAAAATAAAACTCAAAAACAAACCAAGGCTTCCAAATGCTCCCAGAACAGGAGCCTTCTAAATCTGAACAAAAATTAGGTTCAGAGGATCTCTCTCCCTGCCTCAGCCTCCCCAAAGGGATGTACAGCATGCATATCCTGCAAGGTATTAATTTGGAAAGTCAAAAACTGAATGCTCCAATAGTCCCACATTTTCTGCAGTGGAGAAATGGAGGTTTATTGAACAGCTTCCTCATCAGCATTCATTTCCAGGGGAACAAACCCAGTCTCCAAGGCCATATTAAGCAAACCTCATGGCTACATTTTCCTTTACTGGCATTATTAACCCCACTGGAGCAAGTGCCACATTTAACACCTGCAACAGGTTCCCACAATTAGCACTTGCATTAGAATGTTTGTTTGGATTGCATTAGGATGTTTGTTTCAAAACAAGTGCATTTTTTCTGCACCAGGCTCCAAAGAAAGCCCAACTGCCCAAATCACCATCTCAGCTTCCCCTGGCTTTGCTGAGGCACAGAGACACTGCCACCAGATTCCTTGATGTCCCTCCAGCATCAGCAGGAAGAGAAATATCCAGAATTGCTCTGAGCTGGTGGAAGAGCAAAGCACAAGAGGAATTCCCTAAGCTTGCAGGCTGCTTGACAACCTGAGAAAAATTACTGAACCAAGCCACAAAACAGGGACAGCATGATTTCTAGTGGGATCTGAGGCTCTGCCTGGTGGGAGGGATTCCCTTGCTCCCTGCACAGCCCCAGAGCACCCAAGGGAGCTGCTGTAGGGCAGTGATGTGTCTGACACACAGAGAGAAAGGACTGCACAGCCCAGAGCTGGCAGCACAGCAGCTACCTGCCAGGCTGCAGGCGTCTGCTTCCAGCAGCAGCAGCTCTCAGGGTTTGCATCTCACCTTACACTCCCAAACTCAAGGCAGAAACATCGATCTGGAAGCTGAGCTCCAAAGCTGGGAGTGCAGTGGGAGTGAAGAGCAAACACAGATGGAAAATGGCTGCAGACACACAGCTGAACCTCAGGCCTTTTTTTTTTTATTTCCACTGCTATTTTAAGTTCCTATGTGACACTCAGGTTGCTCGTTGTTATTTCAATAGGACGCTGGCACTGGGTATCACCATAAAAATGGAGTTATGTGAATATTTCCCCCCAGCCCACTCACACCCACGCTGGTTTTCACCAAGGGATCTCAGAACACTTCATTCTCGAGGGGGAGGCAGGATGGTCTGGCTCATCAGGTCCTGCCAAAGCTGTCACCTGCCTAAATCATGTCAGAACTGTGTCCTGCAGGTGCCACTGCCAGCTCCAGTAAAGACATTAGCCCTGAATGGGATACTCAGGGCATCACCAGCAGCAATAGCTGGATCAGCTCAAGGAAATGTCCTCCTTGGTACTTCTTTTGAGACTATGTTTAATAAAAAACCTACCCACATACAAACTCACTAAAATCACACACATGTTCTTTTTCTGGTTCTTAGAAAAGCACATGTGCAGCAAGGCCACCCACAAACTGAAATAAGAGTCATTTGTCTAGCAGGGTTTCCTGGTGGAATAGACAACAAGAAAGACACAACCTCTGTGCTAAAAATAAGTCTGTATATTCACCATGCTTCTAGTTCTGACTTTAAGCTTTAACTTTGACTTTAAGCTTTAACTACAAGCTCCTCTCTGAATAGAGTTATTGTGTCTATGATTTATCAGGCAACATATTGCTATTTACTTTTGTAATTACAAACACCTTTTTCCAACACTCAAATAATTGTTTTCACAAAAATAACCTCACATGAAAGGAGCAATAAGCACAAAATGATGTTTCATTAAGACCATTAATGATTTTTTATTAGCAGTTCCATCAGATTTAAGTGGCATCTTTAGTCTGTGCATGTGCATATGTATAATCTGTGTCAGATTTGTCAGCTTTTGATGGATGTTTTCACTCTCACTGCTATTATTACTCTTATATAGTAATAGTGGCAACAGGGACCTAGTTTATTAAACCTTATGTTGCATCTGCCACAATGCCCTGGGGCTGGAGTGCAGTCATCTATTCCAAACACTATTCCTTGCAATTACACTTGATTGTTAACTGTATGTGTTCAGGACCACTTAGATCTGAGTGCTGCAGTCCTGAGGTTTTCTTCTGCTGGGCCATGCTCGAGCTCCCAGACAGTTAATGGGATTATCCAGATCATTAGAACTGAAACACAAAGTGAAAATACATTAGTATGGCTAATAGTGGATTAAAATATCAGTGATAACAGCACGGCTTTGAAATCTTTTGGTCGTGTGTTTTAGAGGCAGATTAGGAAATGGAATTGGTGCTGAGGATGTGATGTGGGAGGGATGGTGCAGTGTGGCTGAGGCACTGCAGCATCCCTGCCACAGCCAGCAGCATCCTCCTCCACCCCACACACTGCCAAGAGCACAGAAAAGCCTCCCGAGGGAAAGCCTGAGGGTTTGGGTAGCACACCACAGTCACTCCTGTGGCAATGCACACACAGCTGGGCTCAGGCTGGAGAGGAGGGAGAGGATCAGGGGGTCATCCACCTCAGGTGCCAAAGCTCCCAGAGAGTGCCAGGGAGGGAGGAGTGCAGGGATCCCTTGGCTGCTGCAGCACTGACTGAGCAGAGATGCCACAAAGCCAAATTCTTCCAGGGGAGAATGACCTGTGGCTTCCTTGGGACTGAAGGAGCACAAAACTGTGCCAAATACAGCCCAAGGCACAGCGTGGAACCTCCACACTGAGGGGGAAATCAGAGAAATCAGGAGCACCCACTGCTCCCCAGAGCAGGGAATCCCAACATCAGAGCAAAGGGAAAGGCCAGGAAAGGAGCACCATCCATCCAATATCTGAGGGGAAGGTGGAGCTGCTCTGCAGCAGCAAACACTGTGTGCTCACACATCACCAGACCCAGCAGCTCAGCCTGGAAGAGTGAGGCTGAGAGGGTTTGGTGTGAACACCATTGCTCTGGAGGGCTGGGAGCAAATCCCATTCATCTGCAGCAAAGTTCCTGCAAGCTGAACAGCAAGAAGAGCAGAGAGTGAAACTAAATGTCAATATTTGCTTTCATCTCGTCAGAAAGCCCTCCAGCAGCAGGCAGGTGAGCCCAGACCTCAGGTACAGCAAAGAAACAGGATCAGGAGAGATATGAAAACATCACTTTCACATTATTTTGTCAAGTTCTGCTTAAGGGTTGATTGATGCACTTTTTACATCAAACAACATTAATCTTGGAAGCTTTGAGATCAAGCCATCATTCATCAGTTAAAAAATTTCCAATCAACCTCTGAGAGATTAACTAATACAGAAGCTGTTGAGGTGCTTTGTGTAGTTACTGTTCTGCAACAATTAGGAAGTTTACACTATTTGCTTAAAGACAATTTCTAAGCATGGTACTAGTAATAAATCAAGTTCTCTCTTTAACAAATTGTTAAACTTGAATATAGACACTTGCATGGATGTACTTAAAGACATTTTTCTGAATCTACTTGCCTTGATAAACACAAGTTTTTGTACACTGAACACAAAGTTTTAGTTATTTCATATAAAGAAAAAATAAAAAGTGTACTTTGTAGCAGTATCAGAAGAATCACAGTGGCCTCCTAAAATGGAATAATTAAATAATTAAAATCATACCAGCAGACAAGCAAAGATGGTCTAAAAAATATCAAGCGACTGAACGCATAAATCATGATTACAACCCATATAATCTTTGACCTACACACAAGCTACAAGGTTCAAAGGTGGCATTGCATTATGTATTTATTGCCTGCCTCAGCCATTATTCACCAGCCTTCATTTTAAGGGGTAGGTATGATGGGAGCCCCAAACAGGCAAGAATACATCATAAAACCTTCCCTATAAAGGATGGCACAGCTAATTCATCTTGTGCTTCCTCCTCCTCGATTCATGGCATGGCAGCTCCTACCAAATGAAGATTCACGGTGCAAGAGCAGCACAAAGTGCAGCCTTTTCCTCCTCAGCACCGTGGAAATGGGAAAAAGCACTTTATCCCTGGAGAGGTTAGCACAGCACAGAGTTATTGCAATGCCACGAGCTGCTTTGCAGGGATTCCCTCTGGCTGGAGCAGCCAGGTGACCCTTTGGACAGCAGGACCAGCTTGCTCAGAGCTCCATCAGCTCCTGCTTGGGGTGTCAGAGCCAACACACCCCAAATCCCAGCCAAATTTTGGCCCCAAGCTCTGCACTGCCTCTCCCCAGAGCACTCTGACAGCACACAGCTCCAGTCAGCCCAGCAAGGTGGGGATTTCCCCTATATTGATAGGAAACCCATGGGAGTGCAGTGATTTTGACAGCCCTGTGATGGTTTTACCAAAAAACTGGATCCTAACCACCCCTTTGCCAATATTCAGCTCTTTGCAGTGGTAAAGGAAACTGTACACCAGATATCTTAACATAAATGTTCGCAAAGAAACTAAAAATTATTGCAGCTTGTGTGAGAATGGGCATTCAGATTGCTCTGTATTCAGCTCCAACAGAGGAAGCAATTTCTTCAAAACCCAGTTTTGCTGCCTGGTTCCTGGCACCGTTATCTAAACAAGCCCTTGGGTGGTTATTTGTAGTATTTACATTTTTTACCAACTTATCACGAGGAAATCCAATTGTTCCTAATGACAGTCACACTGTGTCTCTCCCATTCTCATATCCAGGAAAGTGTTTATTATCCATTTGTAGTAATTAAGGCACTGATGTTCTATGGACCCATAAAGCCAACGTCATTAGGCAAACAAAGGCGCTTTTTTCCACCCCAACTTATTGCTGCAAAAATATTTAAAAATAGAAGCTCAGTTACAACACATAGTGTAGTCTGAAGAACAAATCACTATTGGCTAATCTGAAACATTCTTAGAACTGGAAAAAAATTTTAAAAGTCTGTAAAATAATTATTTTTCCAGCATTTGCTAAAGAGTAAAGAGAGAAGTAAAATAATTAGCTAGCCAAAAGCAGAAGTGGTGTTCAACAACGACTGTCTTTCCATATTTGATCTTTTCTTGTGAAATGATTAAGCAAACTCCACAGCAATTCAGAGTAAGGCAGAAAACAAGGATGGGAATTAAGTACCTGCTCTAAGCAAGGTTTATGAAATCCTCCCCAGCCAGGCAGACCTGCCAGCCAGCTGTGTCCAGATGTGTCCAAACCATCCAACCAGCACCTCAAACCCCACAAGCAGGACACACTCTGGTAACAACACAACTTCCAGCACTTCAGAGGACTCTCAAGACTCATGCCAGGAGCCTCAGAGAGGCCAGGCGAAATCCCCAGCTCTGTGAAGCTCACAAGAACACTCGCATTAAACTCTGGATTTATTCTCCATCTCCCTTCTCTGCAGCAGCACTGCACAACACCTCAGCACTTTACACAAACACGGATTTCATTTCAGTGCTTCTTGCTCCAGTGGAGAACCTCAGCCCACCAGCATTCTCCAGAAACAGCTCCTCATTTCTGGAAATGCTATCTCGCTCCACATCACATCTTGTTCTATTTCCTCTCTTGGCAGTGCTGCACTTATCCACTGCAGCACATGTTAAATTAGGACTGGAACACTTCACAAATATTTTCTTCCCCCAACAAATTCTGTTCCTCTGCAAACCCCTCCTGTAAATGCACACACACTTCCAAACACAACAGCCCCAGTCTTTTTTTTTGTTTTCCTTGCAGAGCTGGAGAAAGTGGGAGCTCACATCTTCTCATGGCATAAAGTTTAAATGAAGTGTTTGAAAAAAAAGTGTCTCGTTGGAGCCGCACAGAGTTTCTGTAAAGGTGATCAAATCATAGCAAGTTTGGGTTTCAGTGTAAGATGTAAAACTTGGACTGCATTTTCTCAAGTCTGCAAATCTTCTTGGCAGATTTGAGCTTCAGCTCAAACAGATCTGGCCTGATTTATATTTTGTTTGAAATCATGCCCAAAACGATGATTAAGTAAGGTTTCCACCAAGCCCCTCAATTCAGCTCGATGGAGTGGTCTCATTTTTCCTGGAAGATGAGAATTCTCTCTCCAAAAGGAGGCAGATGTGCAGAAAGCTTCTCCACAGTGTGTCGAGATGACCAAAAAAAAAGAGGCTGCAAAGACAATGATGTATAACACAGCATTCTGCACAACAGCTTTGCATTTCCCATGATTAATATCCCCACACTTCAGCTCACGCTTCATCCACCAAACCTGAGCAAAGAGCAGTGGAACAAAGAGCTCTGGTGTGGGGAAAGCAGTTTTGCAGCCACATTCCTATTTTATTTTCCCCTTTGATAACCGAGGGAGCAATGCACAGAGAACCAGATGGTTTTTTG